>NW_027449665.1:0-10281 GCF_964194025.1 Convolutriloba macropyga | reverse complement strand
TGGAGAAATTCGAGGGAAATGGGGTCAATCCAACGGCTGATAGCCCCAGATGCAGGCAAGAGGAAAACGGGCTAAATCCAACGGCTGTTAGTAACAGATGGAAAGAGGACGGAATGACGCCATCCAACGGCTGATAGTCGCAGATGGAAGGAGGGACAGAATACGGGACATCCAACGGCTCAAAATCAATTGGAGTTGGAAAGCTCCCTCCCTGAAAGCAGCCATCTGCAATTAAAAATGCCTTTTGACCCAGTATCCCTTCAAACATAGGAGAGACACAACACAAAGTACATCAGCACGGTGTGCAAAATGAAAAAGCGCCGTCGTAGAAGTACTAGTACAAGGTTTCAGATTCTCGTACGAAAGAGGTCACTATGCGGGGTACGAGCACAATCCTCCTCTCCCCGGCCCCCCCCCTTCCAATCTCTCGCATTTTTGTGCAAAAAATACCCCCCAGGTGATAGCATAAAATGGTCGCCGGTTTATTTCATGTAATTTAGTATTTGGTAACGAATCTGACCAGATTCAAGGTCACATGCAGAATTCGACACACAGCCACGAGGTATTCCACAGTAGTATCCCTAGTAGTGTAGCACCTACAATTCCGAACAAATGTTCGGTCTACTCATGTCTACTGCTCGAAAATATGTGCAAAATGCAAAATATGCGGTTTCGACCAGCTCGGGACATAGGGAGATGGGGCTGGCGTGTATAAGGACATCTAGGCATGGCGTAGACAGGACGGACAGGAATAGGGCGTAAATAGTATGAGACGGTGTGCGTGGGGGTGGTGGAATAGGAATTGGTTGGTTTGCGCGATTCTTATACATGGGAAATAAAAATGATATTCTCGACAATAAGCAATCTGGGAAATTTCCGAGGGTGTGTACCAGTACTCATACTCGTACACAAGTCCGGAAAGATTTCATAGTACGAGTAGGAGTACTCGTACCCTACCCTAAATGGAAAAGTTGTACTAGTACTCGTATAAAACAACAGAAAGCACAACCGTGTGCAGTTGTCGAAAACGCGGGTGCCGCGGAGCGCGGGCAGCAGCCCATCGGTGCGCAGGAGCGAGCGACCTCCTGCGCACCGATGGATCGTTGGTACAAGATACATAACAGGATGGGTGTATTTGCATCGCGACGCAATATAAAAACCGTGTGCGGTGGTTGCGTTGCTTCAACGTTCCGTAATTTACACTTTCGAATACACTCTGGCCCATCTGTTGCCCACTTTCGGGCTTTCAATGCCGTTTTAGAGCCTATAGCACGGCCGCAGCCGATTTACACGATCGTAAACTATAAACTTTAGTTTTCCTAAACGCTTCGCACTTCTATATCCCTCGTGCGACTGTTTATGCATTTTCCCTCGTGCTCCGCTGCGCTCGCGATCCGTCTGCTCGCTTCTTTCGCTCCAGGCACGTCCGATTTCCCAGTGCAGCACCCGTTGCACGGCAACGCTCGGAGCTCGTCGCAGCCTCGCTGCTGCACGTCCCGGCTACTGTTCTTGTAGCCGAGGTAGGACGGTATCGGAATTAAGAATGTTCAGAAACTCGCGCCCGTTACCGGTCGAAGCAGACGAAAACGGCATTTCTCCGGTGTTAAGCGATTATCGAATATCGACAACTCGTAGATTGCCTAGACACTTAGTACCTAGACCCCTAAGGGTACCTAGGTTGGTTATAAAATGTCGAGTCGATGCATGAATGCTCTCAATGTGTGTACGAGGTAGATAGTGTGTACGAGGTAGATATTGCTCGAAATTGTGTGTCTGTGTGTGTTTCTGTCTGTCTGTGTGTCCGCAAACGTTGTATCAATACTCGTACGGCATACGGTACTCAGAACGATCCATATAATAATATTTCACTCGCGTAGGCCAGGCCGTACCCTACCCCGGCCGTAATAATACATATCGCTACTATCTATACCACGTATTACCCCGGTCGTATATAGTAGCTTTACTAAGAATGAAAAAGTAGCGTAGGTATGTATAGCCTTAACTGGCTCAACTGCTTGAGGGCCCGGCAGGGTAGGTAGGTACAAGTAGGTAGACAGGCGTACCTACCCTAGTACTAGTACTCGTCCCCCCCCACGGATGTAATCAATGTCAGAAAGGCACTAGAACATCCGTACCCAGGTACCTATCCAGTACCTACCAAGACCGCGATATACGTCCCGTTGAACTCATGCAGTCTTACGTACAGCCACATCACGGTATTACGCTAGACGTGTATGACATTATCACAAGAAACTGCATTACATGTACTCCCTTTTCTCCCTTCCACCGTCTATTTCCCAGCGCTAGCTTGCACAAGTATTGCGCATATCGTCCCTATAAATATGGTTGTAACCATCAAATGTAACACATCAACACTGGATTCCAACAATCAACCTTTCAGTACTAGTACTCGTCCCTGCTAGCTGCATGTGTCCTGCATCGCGACCCCCGACCCCCGATCCCCAACCCCGACCCCCAACCCCGAACCCCGAACCCCGACCCCCGACCCCCGACCCCCGACCGCCGAACCCCGACCCCCGACCCCCGACCCCCGACCCCCGACCCCCGACCCCCGACCCCCCGGTATCCCGACCCTCCTGTATCCTCCCTACCGTATCCGTATAAAATCATACTAACTACACCGCTGGAAATTCCCCACACAACGGGCAAATACACTGTTAAGTACTGTGGGGTGGCGAATCGGGGAGCTGCCGCGGGCACCGTTGGCGAGGCCGCAAGCAACCACTAATTAATAACCCTCCAGATCACCGAAAGAGAAACTGATCAAAGGTCTCGATCGTGTTGGTCGGGAAAACAAGTACGAGCTATCGGGTTAGGAATTCATTGCCGCCGTGTATCGCATTAGGAAGTCTAGTGCGGACAGCAGCGTGGGGTATCCTGCTTGGTACCCCTCTCAACCTGTCCGGGTGAAGATATAGCTCTAAAGGTACTCGTATCCCTAGTCACTAAACTGGGTGAACTAGTAAAAACCTGGTAGTAAAAACATGGCACACGCCAGTCAGAAAACACAAGCCAGGGGCATCAAAACAACAGCCAACACATTTTTAAAAGTACAACATTTGTTCGGTCCATGGCGGAGCCATTATTATTATTACTGTAATAATAATAATGAAATTATGGCTACGCCATCGGGTCTCGGGAGTTCGGGAGTCGGGACAAACTCTGTTGTTTTGTGGCCCGGTTCGAAGATGGCCACAACACGTCGACGTACAACGTAATACTCGTATTGTAGCGATGATTCTTCAGTTAGAGCCTACTAAGAGTACCGGTACGAACGGTTCCTCCTGGTACGACTACTAGTACTACTACCGGGGTCGAGGGCTGCAGGATCCGTACCGGGGTCGGGGGTCGGGGGTCGGGGGTCGGGGGTCGGGGGTCGGGGGTCGGGGGTCGGGGGTCGGGGGTCGGGGATCGAGGGTCGGGGGTCGGGGGTCGGGGGTCGGGGGTCGGGGGTTGGGGGTCGGGGGTCGGGGGTCGCGGGGTCGGGGATCGGGGTTGGGGTTCGCGGGGTCGGGGGTCGGGGTCGAGGGTCGCGATGCAGGACAGCAGGGACGAGTACTAGTACGAGTACTAGTACGTATGTATCCCCTCCGGCCGGCCGCGGTAGGATCAGGAGGAAATCCTGGTAGGATTGCTCCTGGTAGGATAGGTACGCCTGTTTACCTGCTTGTGCCTGGTACCGACCTACCCTACCGGGCCTACCCTTTTATTACCGGTGCATCATAGGCGGAGTAGGTACCTACCCTACCTACCTACTTACCCTACTAACCTACTTAAATTTATAAGATCAGATCTCGCATGCCGCGCTGGCGTGCTACAGTACTGTAGTACGAGTATTTACCCCGCGGTGCGTGCGCGATTACGAGTACTTCGCGGACACCCAGCTACAGACAGACACACACACAGACACACACACACAGACACACACACACACACACACACACACACAATTTCACACACTCAGAACAAACAGAGTTTGTGATAATATAAGCTGTGCTGCACCATATCCAACTAGCTGGTGGGGCTGCTGCAATTACCAACTACTAACCATGGTTGCCGGTTGGTGCATGCATGCATGCAGATTTGAAATTTGTGCCTAGGACTTCAGTACTGCTATTTTTCTAGGGCACAAAAACCAGGACAGTACTACCCAAATACCCAAATCCCAATAGCCAAATACACTACCCAAATACCCAAATCCCAATAGAGGACATTCCCAATTTCGCGCATGGAGTCAAGTACGGAATTTGTGGGACACATGGCTGCCGCCCGGCAGCCGTAAACACCGTGAAACCGCCTGTTCAACCACCAGGATAGCTCGAGGTCAAAGCCTGGACCTGTCCTGAGATGGTGTGACGGCTGGCGGTGGCCGTCGGCATGTGTCCGACGATGTCCGATCGATGATGGCCGCCGTACGCGTGCCCTAAGCCGCCTAGTGGCAGCGGGCAGATTTCGAAAGACAGTTTAGTGTCCTGCTGGCCTATGTCACCTAGGTAGCGGCGGCCATCATCGGACATCGTCGGACACATACCGACAGCCCCCGCCAGCCGTCACACCATCCCAGGACAGGTCCAGGCTTTCACCTAGAGCTGTCCGGGTGGTGAACATGCTGTCCGCGGTGCTCGCGGCGGGAGCCGCGGAGCCGCAGTTTTACGGTGTTTCCGGCGGCTGGGGGCAGTCGTGTGTCCCTCAAATTTTCACCGGGACAGGATAAAAATGTGGTTATCCAGTGGATCGGGAAATTGGGAATGTCCTCTATAGCCCTATCTATTATGTGCTATATTAATATGCATAATGCATTGCTGAGTATGCTGACCTCTAGTACTGTAGTAGGGATATATCCCTACTGCGCACTCAGGCCTCGCGCTATGTATGATAATAAATAATAACGAATTTGCGAAGTAGATCCCAGGGATCGGAGGACCCCGTGCCTGATTTGGCAAGAAATCATGATTACCTTGGTACGGCTACGGATTGATCGTACTCGTACCACATATTTCCATATCATAAGTTTTGCCCCCCCGTTTCCCGGCACCCGCGCCCTATTGCCCCCACCCTGCCCCCCAAAAACCCTAGCCCGAAACCCTAGACCCCACCCTCTCCCCATATCCTCAGTACCACTCTAGTGACAAGTTGTCAATCATGACTCACTGTAACTGGCCAAATATGGCTAATTAGTCCCGGCCGGCACTAGTTCGCCATATCTAAGCATCTCCCTCCGCGTTCTTCTCCGGGCAGGTCCTGGAGTTGTGAAGTGCCATCCTCCCGGCGCAGCAGCCGCACTTCCGGAGCTTCTTGCTGCGAGCCGCGGGACGGGCTGCCTCTCCGTCGCTGTGCTGGACTCCTCAGGACGCCGCAGGTGCGCTGCCATTGCCTGCCTCCTCCCCAAACTCCCGCTCCAGAATATTAACCGCCATGGATGGTAGGGGCTCGACGGGGCTGGCCGCGGGGGGGAACCGTACTCGATCCGGCTCCGACACGAATCGTACCGGCTTTGGGGCGACCCTTGCCTCTCACCACTTTGGGGTTACAAACTTGGACAGTGGGTCCTCCCGGTTGGAGTGCCCCTCTCGAGGTTAGGGATGGCGGCATACTCGGGCCTCCTGATGATCCTCCGAAGCCTCGCAAGGTCGCGTATAGGCTGTCCTCCGCTCCAGTCTGCAGTGCCCGCTCGATGGCCTTCTTCGCTTAATCGCCGAGTAGAGTCCCCCACTTGATCCTCTTCATTGACAGGTCCCTTGCCAGTTCTTCCATCTGCTCGCCGATCTCCTCAGGGTTTGCATCTCCCGGCCGACCGACTGCATACATGGGCCTGTAGTACTCTGTCTCGCCCAAATGGGTAGGATTGGGTAGGGTTGGATAGGGTTGGCCTTTGGGTCCGGTTCCTGGACCGGGCCTTCGGCACATGTGCCGGGGCTTTATGTGGGGGCTTTGCCTCAGCCTAGACGGGTCCTTCTTAGTGGGTTGAGCTCCCACACCACCGTAGGTACCCTAGCAGGTTCTGAAGCCGGTGCCTACAGCCAGCTCGGGGGGCCCCCGGATGCTCCATAACGGGTGCCGAACGGCATGGCCAGGGGTTTTTGACCTTCCTCCCCGGGGGTTAAATAAAAGGCTATGCATAATAAATTGTACTAGTTTGTACACGTACGTACAAACTAGGCCGGGGGACCTATCAGATGATACCGACCAGCTACTACTAGCTAGCACTGTTATATAATATATATATTCAATTAATATGGTAGTGTAGTTTGTAGATAATAATAAAGTACGTAGCCATATACTAGGGGCCTTTCGATCCCTCTATAACACCCCCTCATAACGATCCCTCTATATAACATTCCTGTCTATTTTCGGGAGAAAATGCCCGTACAGTTCGCGAATATAACAGGAATAGTCCGGCTGTCCAGGCCGAGTCTAGCAGACAAAATCCTCGAGACACGTCAGCTCGAGGATGGAATATAGCGGTATTCCCAATTATAGCGGGTTGTGAGACTCCGCTATAATTCCGCACTTTTCTGTTGCTCCTCCGAATTCGCATTCTATTTCCAGATTGTTCGGAACTATTCGTGCCTTTTCTAGTTTTTCTCTGCTGTCCGGGAAATAAATGTCCTGGGTGCGTAGAATGTGCACGACAATGTGGGACAAAGTATGGAATGGGTAGAATGTCTCAATTACATATTCTACATCGGTACAACCTACTATTTTCCTATATATATTTCTGTTTTTCTATTACTACAAGTACTTCTAAGTCACGGGTGTGCCGGCCCCCAGAGGGGCCGGGGGCCCGGAGTGGCTCAGGTTTCTGAGCCGGCAGACGATGTCTGCCAGCCGACCGACGGTGTCTGTTCCTCCTGAGTGCGGAGGGCGGAATGCGGAGGGCGGCGGGCGGATGTCTGCGGAGCGCGGCGGGATTGCGGAGTGCGGCCGGTGTCTGCGGAGCCGGCCGATGTCTGCGGAGTGCGGAGTGCGGATCGTGCGGAGTGCGGAGTGCGGACTGCAGACTGCGGGGCCGGCCGATATCCGCGGAGCGCGGACCGCGGAGTACTGCGGACCCAATATGCGGACTACCGAGTTTTGTTATTTAATTAGGCAGGCAGTTCTATTTAGGTAGGCAACGGTGGGAGTGGCTCAGGTTTCCGACCCGGCCGACACGGAGTGCAGCGGCGCTTCACAGACACGGAGTGCGGAATGTGGAACGCAGCAAAGGTTTTATAAACAGGAGTTGCAACAGGTTGGCGGCCTCGTTTCCGCCCACGCGTATTCTAGAACGTTCCGTAGGTACCCTGATCCTACAATGCACCTACCTGAATACGGACAACCCCTTCCATAAAATTATACCTACTCAGTTCGCCCCGATTCTATCTTGTCTACATTTTCCATGCTTTCCGTTGGTTCCCGTATGAACTTACACAGTGTTAACGACACTGTTCCGGGGTCCGGTATTCAATAACTTCTCGAATTATAGCGGGGTCCTATATTACACCCCGCCATAAATAACCTCCTGCTATAATCGTGGAGCTCGCATCTGCTCTGGTACCCTACCCTTTAGACCTGTAGGTAGGGTGACGGGATAGTTACAGATATACCGTATACCTGTAGGTAGGGTACGTACCTGTACCGTACCCATTTTCACAGTAGGTACTAGCTTTTTTTTTCACCCCCGGGGAGGAAGGTCCCATGCCATTAGGTACTAGCCATTCAAAATATTAAAATAATAATAATCTTCTTTTTTCACCCCCGGGAGAAGGTGTGTCGAAAAACCCCTGCCCCACTCTTTCGAGCCGAGATTCGAGTCTCGAAGACCAGACGCCGCGAAGCAGACTCTGGCCTTGGGGGTAGGCACCCAATCACGACAGGACCCCACTGAGTCAAGGGCTGCCGATCAAGGGTAGTGTGGGAGTTTAACCCACTAAAAAGACCCGTTTATATCGTGTCCCGGCGCTTACCAAGGCCGAAGGTAAACCCTACCCGTGAGGGCGTCGGCCCGTTCGAGAGAGAGAGTGAGACGGAGCTAGGCCTTTCTGACGTAAGACATCCGTCCTAACGTGTGACAAGCGTAGAATATACGTGGCAATGTCGGGGAGGGCGCGGGTCCAAAGGTCTAGGAGCATTGCTCCGGATATAAGTTCACTAGGCACGCGGTCGTCTTGGAGCTGATTGAAGCCCCCGCCCAAGAGGAGGGTCGCAAGCCGGGCAGAGGAGGGGGCCACACGGTGGAGCAGGTTGGTGGTGTGAGGGCCGATCGCTGTCCACAACGCATCCCTCAGGTCCTTCCAGCGCGGGCAGTCAATGAGCAGGTGTTCAACGGTTTCGGAGACGGGTTGGTCGCACAGCGGGCAATGTTCCTTATGGTGGGGGGGAAGGGTGGAGATGGTGGAGAGGCGGCGGACCGTGGGGAAGGCGCCAACGCGTAGTTATAATAATCTAATATTCAAATTATCGACGCCCAATATATATCCCCTATATGGAGGGGACGCAGATCGAAAGGCAAAATTGCTCAACAGACTATAACAGGTCATAAATTAACTCTATTTTTCGAAATTCAAGGATTATGTCCAACCCATTATAGAGGGGTGTTACAGAGGGGTCGTCATCGAAAGGCCCCTAATATGCGTGTAGGCCGGTATTTACTTACTATTTCGCGATATACCCGCTATCTACTACCAGCCAGCTAGGTAGGTAGGCTTTATTATTTATATGTCGCTAATTATAATCGGTACTAGGGATACTAGACACCCGTACGTCCTGCATGGCTCGAGTACAGTACCATGGTCTCAGTAGGTACGGTACCGGGATATCCTTTTGCAGCAGTCCTGATCCGGCCATCCACGCTGCGCATGGATGCGAGAGCTCAATGCGCGACCTCGGTTGTGCGATGCTGCATTCCGTCCGGCACGCCAAAGCGCACCCCTAAGCGCCTTTCGTCGGCTTATCCTTCTCAGATCGGCGAGAGTTTTTGACTTGAGTCCCTCCCGGCATCGATCTGACCGAGGTTTTGCACGGGAAGGTCAGCGCCTGCGAGCAACATGTGGGCACGAGTTCCAGGGGGAGGGTGAGGAAGCGACTGCTGCAGCTGCTGCTCGTATACACCGAAGGACAGGACTCGTGGCGGCCCAGGCGGAATAGTATCAACAACTGTCCGGCCACTCCATCCGTCTTGCGGAATATATATCTTGGAATCCTTCCGCTGTCGCAGCCTGTGAAGAGGGGCCGCGCCAGGGAGGTAGCTCCGGTCTCTGCAGCTGGCGGGGGAGCGCGTCCGACGTGCGTACGGACTGTACGCCACGCACGTACTCCTCCGGCCAAGAAACAGTCGGGCGTGTGTAGTCTGCGCTGCCCAATCTTACCTCTGTCTCTTCCTGAACGGAGCTCACAGAGTGCTATCAGCGATCAATCAGCAGGATCCTTGACCAAGACAGAGGCGTGAAGCTCCGAGGTCATCCCCCCCCCCCCCCCTGCGCGGCTATGATTAGCAAAGCGTACACCTGGGAAACATCTCGGGCAAAAAGCCCTCCCGTCCAATGCCCGCCGCCTTTGTGCCTAATTGCTACCCCTTTCCAGGCTCATTGCGATCGACTGCGGCCGCCCGACCCGTAACCGTGGACTCCCTTCAATTTTCGTGCTTTACCCGTTTTCTGAGTCAGAGACATGCGACCTGGACCTGTTGGCCACCGGTGGTTGGGACTGAGAGTTAGAACTGCTCAATCGTGTACCACAGGCAACCGAGTCCACCGTCTCACACGCGTACCGGGGTAAACATGTCGGGCACGCAGGAGCCGGACGACCGCTGGTCGACCGACGTGAAACAAACGGAAGATGAGATGGCTGAACAAGCAGAGAGAGTCCTCTCGTCGAAATCTCTTCCGCTCCAAGGCGACACCTCTCGGGCTAGCGCACCGGCAGCACCGCCCGCTGTTGACTCGCTGCCCCATCTGAACGAAGCCCCTCTCCCATTCAGATCGAGTAATTCCCATGCATTCTGAAGTGGGCATGGGTTTGCAGAATTCCCATCAGGAGCAAGCTGAGACCATCGCCGTGGGAGAAATGTAGGCTCCCTTTCTGTCGCTCAGTTTTCAGTCCTGATAAAGTCTGTCCTGCTCGTGTCACTCGTTCTCTGCATTCGCAAGGTCCCTCCTCTCCCAATCTGGCCTCCATCCATCCTCCTCATTATGAATGCTTGTGATTACGTTTCTTATGAGGTTCTTATGAGGTACTTAGTGTGGGTGTTGCTTCACAGTTCCGAGCCTGCGGGTCAGAAAC
>NW_027449664.1:0-31294 GCF_964194025.1 Convolutriloba macropyga | reverse complement strand
TCTTGATTTTTGATTCAAAGCGATTCGTTGACGTCACATGGAATGTCATTTTTTTAATCAAAGAGTAAACATTGCTTTCTTAAAGAAAATTTCATTGGCTTCCCACGCAGATTTTGAGCAGTTTTTCAATTTCTGTCTCAATGAGCATGCGACAAATTAAATCCAGTTTTTGTCAGCAAATCAGATCTTTATAATTCAATTAAAATTCGAAAACCAAAAAAGGCAACTGTTAAGAAAGATAGTGAAAACCTCAAAGGCTAAAATTTCCTATTTTTTGTTGTTGAGTTTAACAAGATAAATTGAAAAGTTTTGAGATATGGTTCAATCGATTTCCGTACCAATCTGCACGAGAAACGAAATCAGTACCTGAATTATTTTACCCTTGGCTAAAAACCCATAGAAAATGCGGCATCAAAAAACGGCAAAGACAAAATTTCATCAAAAAAGAGCTGAAGTTCAGCTAAATAGTTGCAATTTCTTAAAGAAGAGGGATCGGATGGATATAAAACAGAGGAAGAAAACTGATTTTAAAAAATGACAAGTTTGCATGTCCCAATCTAAAATCCAAGAAAAAGACAATTAACTGAAATTCTCGAGTTTTACAGTCATTTGCGTCTGAAATAAATCGGAAGATAAACAAAATATCAGAACAACCGAAGCGCCATTTTTTTAAAATATGATTTTACGATAAATCCGATAAACGATACGATGAATCGCATCGTTTTTAAGAATCTCTACTAATTATTACCAAATAAAACGTTATTGCAGATAATCATCGAGAAAACAACAACAGGAAAAGACAAAAAAGGGACATAAAACGAGACTCAAACAAATTTTGAAAATTATTGTTGTAATTGCGTCAAAAGTAAAAACACAAAAACTCATTTTTTAACAGGTGTCTGAATTTTCAAGTCCTTAACCAATAATATTCAGTATTTGTTTCAACTTAAAGTTTTGAATGTTGATTTTATTACAAACTGCGTATTATTGCAATCTCACTTAACCAAAAAATACTGTATCTTGGAGTTGTTAAAACTTGTAATTTGTCCTAACTCTCGCATTCTCAATTGGTGATAGGGAAATTTAAGCTATTTTAAATTGAAAATTAGAATCAATTGTTACTTTTAATTTTTTGAGCAAGGTGAAAAGTACCTGATCAAGATATTTCTAAACAAAAATTAACATTTGGACAGATATGCAAACCGCTGATAACGAATTGGATGGTATAAAATATTTCAATCGATGAGAGCAGCCATTATAGAGACACTTGCAGAGATAGCACAAAATTGACATTACAAAATTATTGCATGGGTTATTCAACGAGTAGAACAATTTCTTTTTCAGAATTGACAAGCCTTCTGGGTTCAGACAGGCTTATAAGCCCATGAATTTTTGTACGGCCAATTATTTAAAAAATACGGGGACATACTTATGAGAAAATATCTTTTCCCATTCCCGCATATGGAAATGAAAATAGCTTTTATTGCTTAAACGCGTTGACCGATATTATGTCTAATTCAGTGTGAACTAATTCAAAATTGAGTTATATAACCAAGTTATGTAGATTGAAAATTCATATGCGCCGTAAATTTACGACGGGGCGTTGGAGGGGTCATGGAACGCGGAGGGGGGGGGGGGGGGGGTGGAGTGAAAGGTAAGGCATTTAGGTAGTTTTTCCACACGTGGGACTAGAGTAGTATTCCCAATTGTTACGTTACAACCAAAAACAAGCAAGACTAGACTTTGGGGGTTTTAAAAATGGAAAATAATACAGAACATTTCTTATAACAACTCCACCAGGTGAGTCCCTGCATTTAGGCAGACAACAGTACTGCATTACAATTAGGGTTCAACAGGGGTGTTGAAAAATTATCCCTGTTTCCAATTTCAAAGTGGGTGAAATATATCCCGAAGTATTGAAGCGGACCACCCACATTAAGTCTGTTTAGTAATAGTGAGAGTAGGGGAGTGGGTGGGTTTTTTCGGAGGGCGTGGGGGGGGGGGGGGTTGAATGGAGTATCTCAGAGTGTTATACTAACACTAACTAGTACAAAATTTAAATTTGGGGACTAATTTAAAAATAGTATATTTATATATTCCGTTGGGATAAAAACCAACTTTATAGTTCTGTACATACATTTCCCCAAATTTCGTATAATAAAGCAAATCATGTATAGATTAAAAGAGTGTGAAATGTTGTCTTGTTAGATCTCACAATTTTAAGCGCATCAAATTAGAAAACAAATTGAATGAACTCGACAGTTGATTATTGCCGATGCAATTGTTATCCCTGCATTACCTATAATTCAGGGGATTTTTCTTCTGTCTGCAGCTAAAAAACAACTCTAAACAAATAAAATACCTTAATTGAACACAATCAAATGGTTAAACAATCAAATGATTATTTTAGGTGAAACAGATTTATTCGCGCCCAATTTAGCCCTCATGTCTTTTTGATGGCACACAAGTTGGGGGAAATGTTGGTATAGATCTTGCGAGAGCTCTTAAACAATCTAGCAAGATAATCGTCCATGTAGCAAAATCAAGCAAATTAACCGTTTCTTTTACAAAATTTGGCGAATTACATCTTCTTTATAGAGATAACGTATTTAACAGAGCAGTTCCCAGTGAAACGAAACTTGATACATCTTGATAAAAAACATACTAAATCTTGCCACGATCTTGCCCTGGTTCTTGCAAGTTCTTTGCATGGCTGTCAAGAAACAAGATCGCGGCAGAATTTCCAGGAATGATTAACCATGACATGGCATGATATATCAAGTATAAAAAATTCAATAGCACCCAAAAAATATACCAGGAAATCAAAAAATAAAGCAAAAATTATCAAGAATTAGAAAAAAAGCATCAACAGATTTTTTTCTGTCTGACCATAGATATGATTTTCTGAGAGAAATTCGCGTTACATCGAATGGTCTCATTATCAAGTCATAGTTGCATATCGTTACAATCTCGAGACATAAACGCGTTGCATCGCGCTAATTCTCACTAGTTCGAGTCATAGCTAATTTTTTGACTGGATTGTCTTGTCATAGCCATTTTTATCTGAATTCCTGGTTCCACCACCTCACTCCCGGTTGCTTACAAACATAATTTTCTATGTGTCAAGAATTATCAAGATCTTATCAAGTTACGCCAAGAAAATTTCTTCGCATTTCTTGATAAGATCTTTTCAAGATCTTATCAAGGTGTTCCAAGAAATAATTGTCTATCAAAATTTTGGCAAGATGATGTTTCAAGTTTTGAAGAGTTATCAAAATCTTGCATGACATGGCAAGGTGAGTAAGGTTTCGTTTCACTGGGTTGTGATTGATTGTCAGTTTTAGATCGCCGTAACCAAACTTGCTGACAAAGTTTTTAATTACATTGGATTATGGGCCGCATTTAAGCAAAGCAGACGGATATGCATCAGAGTTTTCTGAGATGAGTTTGATGGTGAAAAAGCTGGAAAACTCATGGCTTGTCAGGCAACTGCATTTTGCCTTCATTAAATGATAGCAGTCAGTTAGTTAGAAGATGCTCGATATGATATTTTTTGTTACCACGTGAGCCCATAACCACCAAAATTGAAAATGATGCCTATCTTGTGTACCAGAATGCAATTTTCAACTTTGATTTTTGCTCCTCAACAAAAAAATGTTGTCATTAATTATTCCGGGCAAGCAAATTTAACAACTTGAGCATGAAGTTTATTAAATGTAAGATCTCAAATTTCTAAGGTGTGTTTCAACCTCTTTTATAGAACGCTTCTTCCAAGAATGACGTTTGTAAACGGGATGGATTTCCTTGCTAGAGGAAAATTAAGTAGAAAAAAAATTACTTGATCCATTTTCTCAAGTTACATATCTTTATCAAACTTAGACTTTTTATGAGAAAGACGTTTATTTTTTGAAGCCAGGTAGAAAATTAGATTGTCACAGAACACTCACGCCGCAAGGTTCACCTTAAGAAAATTATACACAGAGCGGGTTTTTTTCGTTAAGAACAATTGTTCAATTCATAATTTGAATTTGTAGACCACCTGGTTGGAAAAATAGTTTAAGATAAATTTCTTTATAAGGTGGTCTAAGCAGGCGAAACTTCTGTAAAATGGACCATAACCATTACAGCTACTGTTAAGAAGCTCTCGAGCTTGGGAATTTTTTTTAATAACCCATTCTCTTGTTCTTTCTTGTAGCTCAAGGCTTTATCTCCCTGGCAAAGTATACGCTGATCATGTTGACCTTCTAGTGAAGCTATGTGAAGCTTATCTTATTCAAAATTTACATTATCATGTTCTTATTCAACCTTCTAACACTCTTAGTTTTCTCCTGACAACCGTTGCGATTAAACGCTTGCAATCATAAGAGTCATTATTGTGAAATAAAGACAATTTGCAAAGCTCTTTGTTATGAACTGTAATAGATGTTAAATTTCTTCAAGCAGACCTCATTCGCGCTTTCTTTGAGTTGTGGTTGAAACTCGATCAATTTTTGAAGGAAATATCAGTTTGAATTTTACGACCTTAGTGCTCAAGCTGAGTTGATTTCCAGCTCCAGGCAATTGGAAAGTATGAAAACTCAGTGATCATTATCTCAGCATGTAGGAAGATGTACATTTATTACTTCTGCGTTACCTAAACTTTGACATTACAAACCGTGACATAAAAGTTTGCGACAACAATTTAAATTGATATTGAAAAACAACTTTTGATCCTCCTCCATAGGAATTTGAATGTATATTTTTCTCATTCAGTGTAATTTTGGTCATTCTTCAGCTTTTTGCTCCAATTCGTTGGAACTGTTCACTTTTAATGTGGCAAGCCCAACTTTTTCTTCGCATATCTTGTTTTTTGAAACGGGTGCTAGAGATATCTTACGTTTGTACATAGACTATTTTAAAAATAAAAGAGCAGTGATAAATCATGATTATTTAAAGTCTGCACTTTCCTATGGCCGGATGATGATCACACTGCTTTTTCTGTGTCCACGCATGAATACTCTGTGCTTCATCTAAACATCATTGGAAAAAGTTCTGATATTTTGACGCAGTACGTGATTTGATCTACCATTTAATATTAAGGATTGTGATGATTCAGTTCTGATAGGTTATCTTACTATAGAATTTACACACAGTGACTGCAGATTTGTCAACGTTTGGGAATACGAATAATTTTAATGGTGTTTGTCATTTGAAATAAAAATTCGAGATTGGAAGCCTTGCTTTGAGAACGCTTTGAAAAAATTAGCCATTTTTCTTATACCATGTTCATAATTTTGGTGTTCCGCTTTTTCACCCCTATTCATTTAACCCCCTATCATTTAACCCCGATTTATTCACGCCTGTGTCATTATAATCATTTGGCCATGCCTAGGGGGCCATGGCCATGCCTCAGCGGCCCGTGGGACTTGATATGAAACTATCACAACCGAACGTGGGATTAATTTATCCACTTAATTATGACAAAACATGCCTTTAATGTCGACTGCTAATTGGCGGTATGAAATGATAGAGGGGTGAAATGATAGAGGGGTTAAATGATAGAGGGGTGAATAAATCGGGGTTGAATGATAGGGGTTTAATGAATAGGGGTAAAAAGAAGTAAAACCCATAATTTTAGCACGTAATTTTTTTTTTATTTTTAAACACGTAATCTTGAGTAAGAAGGCTTCAAAGCCGGCTACTGTTGGTTTTACTGATTAGATGAACAACTTTTCAATTTTTAAAAAATATTGCGGTTGAACTTTCATTTTGGTCTGTCTATCCTTAGGAGATAACGTCATATATTTCAAAGATTAAATTTAAAAACCATTGTTACAGCCAAGACGCTTAACTACCCACAGTTAGTCCCAAGAGAATTAAATAGAAATGTTTCCCTGTGACCTGGCTCAATTTGAACATCTACAATTGTCAATTTTGCACCTATGTAATGATATCTATGTAATCAACTATTCTCAATGTAAAAACATGCATTAGCTGGGATACATAGGCTCATAGAAGCGAGAAATGGACCAGAGTTGTCGAAAAATGTAACAGAGTACTTGACGCCACTAGGTCAATTTATCCTCTAACGCTTACCTTATTAGAAGATAATGACTCTAGTCTCAAAAACTTCTTTTGTTTCAGCCAATTTTGTCCGATTTGTGTAGGTCAAGTATGAGTGACTCATTAGAAAATACATCAATAGCAATGTTGCTTAATTGAAGGATTTTGTGAAGTATGGTGATTTGCAGGAAATATCGAGGTTTGAATTTATGTCAATTCTCCAATTAGTTCATCCTTTTTCATGAGTATGAGTAACTTGTTTCATGAGAATGATTTTCTCTATCCTAAGTCAAAACAAGATAAAATCGGGTATAAGTACGCCATTAGCCTTATTTTTTCCGATACTTTTTTTTCCAATTTGCTCTATTTTCGCCAAATTTTGATTGAGTTGCAGCCAAATTATGAACCTTGTGTCCCTTTAAAGCCGAGTTACAAACATTGAGGTTGCGTAGCTACAAAAACCCGAGTTTTTTAGCTACTAGTTTCAATCAATGTTATCTAGAACTCAATTTTCGCAATTTCAAGCCATTTTTGGTCAACCCTTACTCGGACTAAACTTTTGTTGGTTATTATTTATCTTGCTCTATTGTTCTGACCCAACTTAGTGTGTGTGTGTGTGTGTGTGTGTGTGTGTGTGTGTGTGTGTGCGCGTGTGCGTGTGTGTGTATGTGTAGGGGTGTGGGGGGGAGGGTCTATATGCTCAACTGATTTTTAATTTTTTGGTCAATTTTGGCCGATCGACATATATATCATTTTTATCATTAGAGAGCCCGTCAAGCGCCGAATATGCAATTAGTTTTTTCTTAAAAACTTATTTTTCCAAGAGTTATCGGGGTTTAAATTTTTAGTGTTTTTCACTCTATTTGTACACTATTTTGAAAATTAGCTTCAAATTTTGTTTTTTTTTGCTGGAAAATAGAATGGTCTCAATGACAATAATAATTTGTTTTATTTAAGATGATACGGGATTTTTGAACCTTTTCCTTTGCTTTTTAAACAAAATTGTGGCTGAGTTTTTGGATAATGTAAACTTTTCCTCGTGAAAATTGACAACAATCCATGTAGTTTAGCAAAAACTGCTGAAACTCTATGTTTCATTAATACTCACATGAAAACTCTATGTTTCATTAATACTCACATGAAAACTCTATGTTTCATTAATACTCACATGAAAACTCTATGTTTCATTAATATTCACATGAAAACTCTATGTTTCAGCTACACATCATTGGAAAAAATTGTAGGTTTTTTTAAAGTGACAGAATTCGATTTGATTGTGGTGATTCAGTTCTGATAGATTATGTTGCAATGAAGTTTACACATATTGATTGTAGATTTTCATCTATCCTAGAGAGTTGGAAATATTGATAGAAAGTCCGTCAAGCGCAAAAATGTACTAAAGGAGTTTTTTTTAAAAATCTTCTTTTTCCGGGATTAATCGGGGTCTAAGTTTTTAGCGTTTTTCTTTCTTAATGTACACTATTATGAAAAATTGCCCAAATTTTGATAAAATTTGCTACAAAATAAATGAGCTTAATGACAATAATTTTTTGTATTATTTGCAATGATATAGGGTTGTTGAACCTTGTCGTTGGCTTTTTGAATATATGGTGACTGGGTTTTTGGATAATTTAAATCTATCTTCACATAAACTTACCACAAATCATGTACTGTAGATAAAACTTCTAATATTTTCTAAGGCACTGCCGTCTTGGTCAGACAATCTTCGTAAAAAAATAAAAGGGCAAGTTGAACCTCTGCTGTCAATTTTTTTAACAACAGATTTGACCGCGTTTTGCTTATTTAGGTTAGTTAAAGGGAATATATGTTCATTTTCAGCGGCTTTTTTGATACATTTAAGATCTTTGCGCTAATTTCAGAACAGTTACGTGTTAATACCAGCCACCAAGAAATACGAAGGTTATTGCCGATCTCATTCTAGCTATCCACCATCCAAAGGGTTTGAATTATATTGGGTGCTGTCTTTTTTAAACATTAGTTAAACTTGTTCTACTTTGTGATTTCACTGAGGCAGAGATTTTGCAAAGCAATTTAAATCACCCTAGCACAGTCAAATGTGCAGCAAAGTGTGTAGCTCTAAAGCATATATTCTTAAACATATTTTAAAGTAAGTCTCGAAATTTGCGATTCCGCAATTTCTTGCTTTTTAATGATTTTTTCCAAGTCTAGCAATTAAGTCTTTTTCCTTGCTGTCTTTGCTGCAAGACAAATAACAAAATAAAAAAATCAACAAGCATTACCTACAACCAAAACGCCTTGTCTATCTATTTTAAAAAAAACTAATGAAAATGTGAAAAACATCAGATAAAAAATAAACAAAACCAAACGGCATTTATTTCACCAGAGAAGAATTGAGATCCATCTTCAATCAGACAAAATAATAAGTTGACAGAAAAAACAAATCAATAAAATACGTTTGCACTTTATGAAAAAATTAATTTCAAAGTCATGAAAGCCAATAGCCATCAGTTGAAATCATTCAATGGTAACAGTTCTACCTTCAAAAAGAAGCACTGAAGTCTGTCAGCATCCAGAATGCCATAAGACTGCAAAATAAACAGATACAAGCAGAGGTTAAAAAGTCGATTCAATTTTGCGAGGAAATGTTGTCGAAGCCTGTAGAATCACAATTTTTCAATAAAAATATAGAATTTCTTCAATTGAGCCAACTTTAAACGGCATTAATGAAATATCCGACTTGTCGTTTATGTGCCATCATTGTATTGCTTAGACAAGCCAGCGAAAAAGAACCTCAAAGAAAGGAAATTGTCAAAAAAAATATAAGTGCATTAAAACTTACGGTATCAGTTTTAAAAAACATTATTTCAACAATAGAAAAGCAAGGAAGACTACATTATAGTTTGCAAAATGCTGGCGACTCTTTTTTTGCTGAGACTATGCTAAAAGGTAGCAAAAATGAGACTTAACCTTGCGAAATTAAAAAAAAAACATTTTAATTAAAGTAAGAGAAAACAGACATGAGATTCAAAATTAAAAAATGGCAAACCGATTAACTTTTTACTGCTTACAAAATCAATTGCTCACTTTAATGAGACTAAGTGGAAGGACTACATGATAACGACAGTTACGAGAAAAATTCAAAATCTATCAAACAATTATACGCTACCGGTGTTGATGCCAAAAATACATATGCTTTTTGCTGAAATTATCTTGTGTGCTCATTGGAGGTCAGTTTTACATAAACTTGACATGTCAACAATTGAGGTTTGAGTTGAATCATTCTGGTGAATAACTAACATAAAACAAAAATAAAAAGGCAAAAAGTATTTTAAGAAAAAAAATAGCGCGCCAATTTAATCGAAAATTTTTTAAACTAAAGTGTTATTTCCTGAAAATTTTTCAGAGGAACTGGAGGAACAGTGAGCTAATATTGAGTTTATGAATGCTGTGTCAGCACTACCAGTCAAACTGCATAAAGTGGACCAAATAGACATATTTGATGCCGTTTTTAAATTAACTTTTAAAAATTCTGAACTTTCGAAAATATAGGTGGAATTATAGGCAAAAACAGTGGTTTCGAACACTTCACCAACTCCCTTTATCTTTAAACGTAATTTTAATCAGACTATCTTTAACAGTTTTATCATATTTTAGCAAAAATTGATCAAATCTAAGCAAAAATTACAAAAAACTGTGGACAGAAAATTGGAATAGGCTAACGTTCAGAAAAATTTAAACCTCCGTAACTCCTTGGAAAAATGAGATTCAAAAACATTAAATTTGATTTTCTACGCTTGACAAGTGTTCCAGTGATGCTACTCACAACCCTGTACAATGAATAAATCAACATTTTAAGAATTAACAAAAATGTTTTAAGAAATCAAAAATATGAAAAAAATTAGTGTGAAAAGTGAAATGGTCACATAATTTTTAAACCTCAGTAACTCCCACAGAAAGACAAAAAAATTTTTAAATCACACTCTACGCTGGATGTGTTTTCTATTGATACTACTTACATCTCTCTACGACAAAGATGTCGATCGGCAAAAATTGACTGAAACAAAAACCAGATGAGTATATAGTTCCGACTCTACTAAAGCGGGTGGGAACAAATATAAAGAATTTTATACTTGCGCTCAATTTTAGATATTTTAAAGAGTCTATAATTCAAAAGAGTCTATTTAAAAGAGTCTATGATCAAATATTCTACAGTGATTAACAAATATCGACAAAAGCTTTAAATATGCATAAATATATTTGAAAAATGGTATATAATAATTTGTGGATGAGAGGGGCTCGCAACGTTATATAGCTGCTTTTTTCATTCCATAATTAGATTGCTTCCAAAATCCTTCTTCGTAGATGAAAAAAAAATTATGTGATGGCTGATCACTATGCCGTTTGTTCAAGCACTTTTAATTTGAACTTCTTTTAAACGCAGCAAAAATATCTGAACAAGTATGTGAAAACAGTTGAGATGACAAAATATGCGTCTCTTATGAAAATATAAATTATAAATCTTTTCATCACTCATTCATGTATGACTTCGAAAATGCAATGGAGTCACGTTAAAATTTGGAGGCCGTAAGTAATTTAACATGAGCTCAATGCGGGTGGGGCGTTATAATCTATTTAAGGCGACAAGGCGTTGGTTATAGGAGGTTATAATGTAATTATTCATAAATTCTTCATTCAGCGAGATTGTATCTTCTCAAGCAAACAATATTTTAGGTTAAAAACTGAGCTTAAGAGTGATTAGTTTTTAATATGAACCGAAAAACAAAGAGGTTGGAAAAACGCAAATGTTTTACTAAATATAAAAACTAGTGGGATGTGATATATTACAATTCAATTGTTCTCCCACATCTGCAAAAATTTATTTGAGCAGTTTTACTAATAAAATACTTTCTTATGATCAGAAGTCGAATACAAATTAATTTTTATCATCATAAACATCCAAGTCACAAATACTACAGCATTCAATGCTTGATAATTTTGTTAGATGAAAAAGGTCTGGATAGACAACATGTATTTTTAAAAATGAAAATGCGCTTCGAAAAAGGTATCTTGAACAGTTTCTAGAACTAGGGCAGAATAGTTTTGGTATTAAATTTTTTGCTGCAATTTATCTAGCCGTCCATATATTCCAGCTTGTTAATGTGCATTTGCACATAATGTATCGAGCCCCTCATCCACATTTTTATTTAAAATTCTATCAAAAGAAGAGCAGAAAGAAAACTTTCAAGTATACACATGCTGAAATTATTTGGTAAATGAGTAAAGAATGTTTTAAACAAAAGCCATTAAAAGAAACAAAGCGGCTCGTTAAAGTGCGTTTGCACATGATGTTCCGACCCGAGCTCATCTACATTTTTGACTTAATTGTCAACAAAATGAAGAAATAACAAAAATAGATGTTTGAGTTTAAAACAATCGTTACACAACCTATCTACTAATTGAATTACATAAAGCCATGCCTTATTATCTGAATATTACGTATTTTTAATTTGATTTTTATTTCTACTAATTCAGCTGCAGGAATTATACTGAGAGATTAAATAAGTTTATTTGGGCCACATTTGTAAACCATTGGGATCTGTTACTATGCGATTGTTCTGAAAGAAGAGAAAAAGAAGCGCAAAAATGACCACTCAAAAAACGCATATTATCCAACAAACAAAGCATCGATGAGAAGTAATATCAGTAGCTATGTTAATTTTCGGAATACAAGAAATAGGATGTGACCTCTCATTGATGAAAATAAGTTACAATTTGACGAAAAGAACAACAAAAACTGAAAAGTTTGAAAAGTGTTTGAAAAATTATATCATAAACTTTAAGACTAAAGGCTATAAACTGACTAAATGATTCGGGTAACATCACTATTTCAGTCCTCAATTACAAGCCTAAGAGACTTGTCAGCAATTTACGGCTACCTAAAAAACAAAAACAGGCAAAAGCAGCAATTTCAAGAAACAAATTGAGCGAGAAAAGTGTCGAAGGAATTAAAAATGAGATTTTCACTAAAAACTTTTCAATGTTCAATTAATTTTTCAACAGCAATGGGATTCTTCTTTTTCATCAATGTAGTTTGCGTAACATCACTATTGTATAAAAAATCAAATGTGAACAAATACATTAGAACCACGAAATTTTTGAGAAAACTCGTAGTATCAACGCCAAAAAATATAATAGCTTTCAACGGAAGCCAGTATATACGCTAAATTGATGGGACGACAAGGCTCTTTGTCATTCATATTTCATGAAAAAACTATTACAACACGTCATTGACTATGAAACAACAACAAATGCAGACAAAAACTAAAAAAATTCAGAAGAAAAGTGCCTGAAGAAAGTGTCGAAGCAATTTAAATCATATGTTCCTCTCTGTAAACTTTATATGTGATCCGTTGAACCTCTTCCCTAAACCAATGGGAACTATCAGTGTTAGGATAATGCGATAAGATTTCCAAAGGATCCAAAGATAAGAAAAAGTACCCCAAAATTTAAAAAAAAATTATGAAAACTAGTGGCATTGAAGTTTTAAAACTAATAGGTAGAAGATAAAATGGCTAACCGGATTGTTTTTGGCTGCATTAGAAAAAAAGGGATCCCAAAAGTACTAAGACTGACTGACAGTTCACGAAAAAAGAGTTTAGGACTGGTTAATATTCAAAAAAATTTCGAAAAACTATTTTTAAAGTCTTAACATTCATTAATCTCAAAAGCTTTTAACGGAGGTCAATAACTACGCTCAGAAGTAACACAATGGCAAGAGAAAGATGTTTGTTATGCATAGATAATCAATAAGAGACCACAATAATTCTTAAGACTATGAAAAGGACAAAAGTAGGCAAAAACCAAAAACTCAGAAAAAGAGTGCCAGAGGAAAGTGTCGAAGCCATATAAATTATAAGCTCTTCTCCGAAAACTTTACCTATGATCCGTTGAACGTCTTCTCAGAACCAATGGGAACTATCAGTAATAGGATCATGTGATAAGATTTCAAACGGATCGAAAAATAACAAAAAGTACTCGAAATTTTTTAAAAAATTTTTATGAAAACTCATGGAATTGAAGCTTTAAAACTAATAGATAAAAAATGAAAACACTAAACAGATTAAATTTAGTAGCACTAGAATTAAAAAAGGATCCTGTAATTACTAAGACTTACTAACAGTGCACGAAAAAAATCAGGATCGGTTAATCGTCAAAAAAGTTTTCGAAATTTTTTTTTTAAGGCCCTCAACAGCCATTAAATTCGAAAGCTTTTAACGGACGTCAATAACTACGCGCCAAAATAACACGATGACAGGAAAAAATAATTTTGTCTTGCATAGAAAATCAATAAGAGTTCACAATAAGTCTTAAGACTATGAAAACAACAACAAAAACAGGCGAAAAACCAAAATTCAGTAGAAAAATGCGAGAAGAAAATTTCCAAGCCATTTAAAACATTAGCTTTTCTCTGAAAACTTTATTTGTGAGCCACTGAATGTCTTTTCCAAGCCAATTGGATTAGAATAATTTTCTGATAATGTGTTAAATTTCGATAATGTGATAAGAGTTCAAAAGTAACCAATAAAACGAAAATGTGCAATTTTTTTTTAATTTTGAATTCTTGTGTTATTGAAGTAATATAATCAATAGTTAAAAAATAAACCCGCCAACGAAATTTATTTTAGTTTCAGTAGAAAGCAAATGGGTTCTGCCAATACTGAGACTGACTAACAGTTCAAAAAAACTTTAAGATTGGTTGATATTCAAAAAAAATTTCGAAAAATTATTTTTAAATTCTTAACAGACACTATATTCAATAAACTTCAACTGAAGTCAATAATTACGCTCATGTACGCTTCAATAAGAGATTGAGGATGTTTGTCATGCATAGGTGATCAACAGGTCATCACAACAAGTCTTATGACTATGAAAACAACAATTGAATCAGTTAAAAACCTAAAATTCAGTAGAGAAGTGCGAGAAGAAAAGGTCGGAGCCATTTGAAACCATAAACTTTTCTCTGTAAAAATTATCTGTGATCCACTGAACGTTGTCTTGAAGCCAATAGGAGCTGTCAATTTTAGGATAATGTGATAAGATTTCAAAAGTAACCAAAAACACGGAAATATCCAAAAAAAAAAATTTAAAAATTTTGAAATCCTATGTCAGTGAAGTCATATTACTAAAAGAAGATAAAACCTGCAGCTAGATCAAATTTGGTTACAGTAGACAGAAGAGGGTGCTGTCATCACAGAGACTGACTCACAGTTCACGATAATAAGTTTGTGATTGGTTAGTGTTCTAAAAAATTTTCGAAAATTGTTTTTAAAGAGTTAACAGTCATTAGCTGTCCACTCAATGCACCAAATTTGCTCACTTAAATCTCATTACGGAAAATATTGCACTGTTAGTCAATGAGTCTATTCCAAAGGACTCTAAAAAATAGTAAAACCTCAAAAGGAAATTGAAAATTTCATTTAAAATTACGAAAACTCAGAGTCGAATTTAAAAAAAAAACATCAGCAATTCCTTGAAAACGATTTTTTTTGTTCACTGGGCTTCATTTGACTGTAAAAGAGTTTAGTCATTAACGGAACCTCGACATGAAAAGTGACTTGTCTCTAGGTGACTTAAAAAAGCAAAAAAACAGAAAATTTTTTTAAAAAAAGAGCTCTCAAAGAGATTTCAAATTTTTTTTGATATTGAAGCTGCCTATGAGACCAGAACTAGTCTTTTTTATCGCCTTTAGTCTATTAGGAACACGAAATTGGTTCATTTTTGGTATGAAATTTGAGTTTGAAATACCATTTTTTATAGAAAATGTCTTAATTTGAAAAGAAATCACACTAAAACTGAGCAAATACCCCGTGTTCACACAAAACTTCAATCCTCGATAACTCCTCAAAAAAACCGAAAATCAGAAAAAATCTTTTTAATTTTGAATTCTACGCTGGACCAGCTTTTTAAGGATACCACTCAGATTTCTCTGCAATGAATATAACGATCGGCCAAAATTGACTGAAAAAACAAACCCTTTTGAGTATATAGTTCCTCCCCCCACAAGTGGGGTCGGAAAAATAAATAATGCCGCATTGGAAAATCGATGATACCTGTCATTAATAAGACTACGAGACAAGACACGCAACAAAACAAGACAACAAAATTTTGAACAACGCTCAAACTCAAAATCTTTTTTTTTTAAAAAAAAAGAGAATTGAACAACAAACTCAAAATGCCATCAGATAAAAACTGATCTTTACAAAAACACGTGTAGTTTGGTTCAAAAGAAGATGACAGCTATCCTTAATGAAAATAAGTAAAATGTCGACAAAGATACGATAAAAACAAAAATCAACGAGAAACACTAAATAGACAAGGAGACTCGGTAATTTGCGATATATACACATACACACAAAGACATATATATATATATATATATATATATATATATATATATATATGTGTGTATATATATATTTATATATATATATATATATATATATATATATATATGTATATCGAAGAAGAAGGAACTCGTGCGAATTAGCTTTTAAACAGATTATTATTTATTTTGATCTGCACATATTGACAAAGATAAGTAGTTTTTAGTGTTGAATAGAGTTCTTGTGACAAATAGAAACTATGCAGAGTAAAGAGTCTGTTGAGTTCTTTCTCTATCGAAGTATAATTATATATTCCTAACACGGCGATTCGGTTATGTGTGATCGCACATAAGGTTCCGACCCCACTCATCCACAATTTTGGCATAAATGTCCAGCAAATGAGGAACAGATAGAAGAAGCCAAAAATTGCAATACTTTTAAAAAAGTGTATGAACGAAAAGAAAAATTTATTTGCCTCCGAAGCAAATAACTCAGTGGAGAGAAAATTGATGCATTAGATTGATGATATGTGCCAGAATTAAGAAAGCGAGTCAAAGCAACCAGCAAAATCAAACAGCAACAACAAACATTAATTACATTTAAAACTTTATGTCCGTTTTAAAAAACGTCAAAATAGCGTCAGATAAAACTAATTTTAAACAAAATATCTTGTAATTCACCAGAAAAAATGTGGGACTAGTCCAAATTAAGTCTTGGTAACAATTAGACAAAAACCGTAAAGTACAAAAACAGTAAAATTGAAAAATTAGGTTATTTTTTTGAGAAAATAAAACAATTAATTTCAAAACAATTAAAAACATTAGAAATCACCTAAAACATCCCGTAGATTTACAATTACCAATGCCTCGATAAAGGGAATTAAGAACTGTCGGTATTCTATTTTTTATGCCGTTACCAAAAGGACAAGAAATAGTGAACAAACAAAAAAATTAATTAAAACTTGTCAGAAAACGCTTTCGAAGCCGTAAAGCCATAAATTGGCCCTTAAAATATGTCCAATTTAACCTTCTGCGAACAACAATAATAAATTAATTATGCGACCTCTCCTTAATGAAACTTATTAACAGGTAAACAAAAAAGAAAAATACATTGTTTTCGAAAATACATTGTTTTCGAAAAAAATATTTCCAATGGCATGAAAGCTATTAATAGCAAAATGAAATATTTAAACAGGTTCGTTTATTCATTCAATGGAACTCCCAGGGACCGAGCAGATATTAACCAGAATATGTCTTACCTCTGCAAAAAGAACGTCAAAAACGACAAAAATCAAAAATAAAATTAATTTTTTCTGTGAAAAACCCTTGTCGAAGCCAGTAAGGTCAACGAATTATTTAAAAACATAACAATTTGTGACAACAATCCCTTTTAACACCTTTGCTTGATAACAAGAAAGCAATGTCTTATTTAGTTTTTTTAGTATGGAAAAACAATTGTTTTCAAAGTCATTCAAGCCATCAGTTATATTCTACTATCAGAAAATTGGCTCACTTCTTCTGCAATGAAACGACAAAAACAGCAGAGCAATTGAGCAAGGCCAGCCAAAACACAAACAAAATCATCTCAAAAAGTTGAGAAACTAAAGCAATCAAACAAACTAAACAAAAATGTACTCATTACTAAAACTCTTTAAGCTTTTTTCTCTTAGGCAAAATTTCATCGCTTTAAATTTACAGGTTTCAAAAATATGTTCATAACCAATTTTTGTTTTTGAAACGGCTCCAGTATTTTATCTGCATGACCAGAAAAATTTCATTGGGCCTTGAAGATCGATTAACTCAAAAATGACCGAAATAAAAAAATTAATTGAATTGCAAAATTTAAAAATAATTTGCTGAAAACTGTGAAACTAATATCTTCAGTATAATTTCTATGTCTCTGGAGGCTATCCATTAACGCAATTCAATGCATTAAAAAGTTCATTGGCTCAAAGATCGATAGGCAATATTTTTTAGAAAAAATCTCATATTTCAGAAAATAGAAATTCGATCAATTAAAATGTTGAAAACCGTTCAACTGCCCCCTAACAGCTCTCTAATAACCTATAATCAAACCCTGGATAAGGTTAGCTGGCTACTGAAGCAAGACAAACTGAATATAAGACAAATGTTTTGAAAAATCTTGAAAAAAATTGCAAATTTTATCAAAGACTTTCTATAATTTGAAAAACTAAGTTGTTGATAACGAAAGCAATGAAACCAACAACCAGACAGTTACTTTTAATCAGACCGTGGAATAGGTTTTCTGGCACTTGAAATTGGACAAATATCAAGAATTGACAAAAACTTTAGGAAAACTTGAAAAAATTGCAAAATTTATATTAAAAAAATGTCAAATTTCGAGATAATAAAATGTTGAAAACCAATCCATTATTACTAGAAACCATGCACTGCTCTATTATCAAACCACAAAGGACATTTCTTGGCCCCTGAAGCTGGAAAAACTCAAAAAATGACAAAAACTTTCAAAGAACATGAAAAAAATGCAAAAACTAGTATCATTTTGCAAATTTGTATTTGTAGTACCACAACATATAGCTCAAAAAAAAGGTCATAGCAAGTTATTTTGTCTCGCAAAAGGCCTTCGTCAATTTTTTCAGAAATTTCAACGGAAGACTAAAACAAAAAAATAAAAAAAATAACAAAAAAACATAAAAAATTGCAACATTTTAAGCCCAAAAACTCTAAAAATGACCTTTTAAAAACTCCAAAAACTCTAAACCCTAAAAATGACCTTCTAACCTTTAATTAGGGCCATCCCCTCAGCTGCACCACTCTAAGCACTTGAAGGGCTACTGAAGCTCACTTTGGCCTCTAAAGAAACTTAATGCCCGCTGGGCTTTACCTGTATATCCTCTTTTGAAAGATTAAAGTCATTGAAAAATGTGTAAACACATCTTTAAAAAAAACACAGTGTCCCAATACAAGTCAAATTTTTTGAATTGTAATAAAAACGACAGTTAAGGACAAAGTTAAAAACTTCAATTAAATTCTTCGAGAAAGTAGTTTTGAAGCTGTAAAAAAGCCCAATCTATATTTAAGGATTTTAATACTATCAATTTTGCCTTTTGCTCAACTCCGATAATGTGATATATGGACTGTCGATAACGTGATTATGTGACAAAACTAGAAAACATGAAAACGGTCAATCGCTTAAGAATTAAAAAAATGTGAAATCTAGTAGTATCAATCCACAAAACCATAACCTAAAGAGTAAAACCCCAATTAAGGCTGAGTTTTGATTTCAATTGCAAGAAGAAGTATTATTTCATTGCTGACACTAAGCCACAAATTGACCAACTTCAGAGGATAATGGAGGCAAGGTTCAATAAACTATTTTTTTAATAAGCTTTCAAGCAATAAGCTTTCAAGCAATAAACCAGATAAATTAATTTAGAGTTAATTAAAAAGCCAATTGGATCTATCGCTATCAAGCTTTGATTTGAAATGTTGCGTTGTTTAATTAAAATAAAATAGATCAATTTTTTAATAAAAAAGACCGACTGATTACTCTCCGAATTGTTTTTGGAATGCAACAGTCCAGGATTGATCCAAAACAAGCCCTGCTAATGCTGTTTGTCCATTAAGAACATTTAATTTTTCGATTATCTTTGATATAGATATTTTGTTAGTTATAAAATCAAAAATAATTGTTGCGTTTTTGATAATTAACGAATAAAGGTAGCAAAAAACGGCAAAATTTTAATTACAGAGCACTCTTAACGGAAGTTGAAATAGAAATAGCTTTCTTCTGAGTCTAAAATAAATGTGTTAGTGGTGTTTGGGTGTGCACTTCCTGCACACTTAATCAAAGTGGACTAAAGAAACTTATTCCGTGCTGTTTTTGATGAAAAAGTTAGAATTTTGTCAAATATTTAGATAAAACATTTTGTGTCAAAAAAATTAAATAAAAAGCCGACAATATTTTTTGTCTTTCAAAATAAAATCAACAACTTTTTATTGAAAACACTTTGAAAAATTTTTGCAAAATTAACGAATTTTTAGTCAAAAGTCCGAAAAATGTGAATAAGATTAAAGGAATTCACTCTATTTTCTCAACTCGATAACTCCCTGTGAAAAGCAAAAAAAAATCTTTTTAATTCCATTTTCTACGCTGGACAAGCTTTCTAAAGATACCAGTCTCAACTCGGTACAATGAATATATCGATCGGCCAAATTTCCCTGAAAAAAACACCTATTTGAGTGTATAGTTCCTCCCCCCTCAAGAGGGGCCGGAACAATTATTCTGTAATTCCATAGGAAGCCAAAGGAATCGCTATTTCATGAGACAAGGAAGACTTATATAAGATGTTGTAGAAATCCGACCAGACTTGCCATTAATCAGACTAATAGATATGTTAACCAACAAAATCAGTTAACAAAAACACGTCAGTTACAACCAAAACTCAGCTTCTATTTCATAAACAACATTCAACAGCAAATTCAAATAGCACGTGTCAGATAAAACTCCAAATGAGGTGAAAACAACAACTACTTCTCTGGAAATTGAAAACACCCATATGAGACTTGATAACAAGACAGCAAAAGAAGAGAAAAAAGGCAGAATTTTCAAAAACGCTTGCCTTCGACAACATTCATTTTTACGGTAAAGTTTTACATTTAAAGAGGTTACTTATAATCTCCATAGGACTCAATTGAGATTCATAGGACTCAACTGTCAAGATTCAGAATAGGTCATACGAGTACAAAAAGCGACAAAACAACCAAAAACCAAAACTTCAAGGAAAATTTGAGAAAAAACGGTTTTCATGTCGTTCGAACCACAGGTAATTAAATGAAAACGTTAAAAAAGTTCAATTGCTTTCTTTTTCAAAGCCAAGAAAACAGTCATTAATATTGTATGTGACAACAAAAACAACAACGAACACACGAATGGGCAAATATATGGAAAACACAAAAAAGTTATGAAAATTCATTGTACATGAATTTAAAACATTTAAAAAACCAACACCAAAAAACCATGTTCGAAAACCATTCAAAAGCTATGTTTTTAAAACATTAAAAATACACTTTTTATTTTTTTTGGAAACCGTTTTTGCTTAAAATATGTTGAAATTAGACAGAAACAAAATAAAAATGGCAAAAAAACAAATATGCAGAAACCTTTTTGAAGTCATAGCAGTCACAATATTTCAGCATAAAATGTAACTGCTCAGGAACCGCGTTGTACTTCTCATTAGTGGAGACGAAGCCGTAAAAATACAAATAAACAACGATTAGAGTCAGAAGTCAAAATTGTACAATTATTTTCTACAACAAACATGGTGTTGAAGCCATTAACAGCATGAGCTATTAACTGAAAAGATGATTGTTTAATTAGCTCCATTGTGAATATCACTAGATGATCATCTTAGAGGCAGTATACGCAAACTACAAGAAAAGAGCCACAATAAAGGACCGATGTTGAAACTCAAAATTTTTGTAATGATACTAAAGTGTCCAAGCACTAAAACTATGAATTGTAAAAAAGGAAGACAGTTAAATTGAAAAAATGACCACAAGGAAGATTGAATGTTATGCATTCTCTCGACAGAAGATGTATCCTGTGTTAATGAGATTAGGCTGTAGATCTACTGTATTAAGAAACATGACACAAAGTTCAAACATTCAAAACTTGCTTAAATTAAATATAGGCAAAGTCATAAGAGCTTTTAGGTATCAACCAAAAGTCTTGCACCAGAAGCGGCTATAATATTTAAGGAAGCCTATTGGTCTTTTAGATGTGATAATAATGCGTGCGTTTACAAAAAGAACGACAACTGTGCGCAAAACAGAAGAGTTCAATTAAAAATTTACGAAAACACTTTGTCGAAGCCAATGAAAATCACATGCTTTTCTCTGAAATCATAATAGGTGATAGTTTAAATCCCATTTGGCGTAAAAAGATGCTTGACCTATAATAATAAACTTTTCTGGTCTGCATTCAACGTAGACAAACCTAAAAATGCTACTATAATTTTAAATTATTTTTTTGTTCTCCCCAATACAATCAGAACAATTTTTGATTATGAAAAACGATTATTAGACCAAATTTTTTTTGACATTGAAGACGTTTTGCTAGTCATAAGTATTTGTTCCAAATGCTTCTAAAATATTTTATGTGGCAACAAAAACTTCCGATAACAAAATTGAATGCTGCATATTGGAAATTTATCGATCTAAAATAAGCAAACCAGTGATTTTGCACTCCAAAACAATTTTATGCAAAACGGAATTCAAAATAGGCCTTTTTGAGATCCTAATCAAAAATTTGTTACCTATTTTTGGGTCCCGACTTACGGCAAATTCGAACGATGTGAAATAAAGAATGATCTTTGGTACCATTTTTGATTAAAAATAACAATTTTTTTAAAAAAATAGAACATGGGCTCAAATTAAAATTGTTGGATCAAACATTTCAGCCCCCCCCGTCTTTGTTTTTAGTCAGAACCATTAACATCAATTTTGACAAATTTAATAAATTTAAGCAAAAGTTCCTTAAAACGTAGAGAAAAAAAGGATATTAATCAAATGTTCACAACATTTTAATCCTCGATAACTGCCTGGAAACCACAAATTAGTATAAAATCATTTGACTTATATATTCTAAAAAAATATAATCAAGAGTAATTTTGTTATCAACTTTTACATATTTTAGCAAAATTGACGAAATTTTTAGCAAAAATTCCGGAAAATGTGAGCAAAAATATTTTACTCAATTGGTCTAATCTTCACAAAAATTTAAAGCACCATCAATCCCTCTAGAAAACGAAGAATCTTTTTAATTCCATGTTCTACGCTGGATGAGCTTTCTAAAAATACCACTCACAGCTCTCTACGATAAATATATTGACGGTCAAAATTGACTGAACAAAAAACAATTGAGCATATAATTCCTCCCAAGCTAAAGGGGTGTAATAAATATTGAGGCTCAGGTGCCTAACATTAGAGCTGAAAAGTATCAGTTGTGATGTTTTTCAACTCAGCCAAGGCGTCTTTGTCTTCGTATGTTGGGTAATCATCGAAAATATACATGCAGAACACAAGAGTTTAAATCTTAGTTAAAATTCTAAGAGCTCAATTTTTTTTAAAACGTCCCATACATATGCTTCTGTTGCTGTTATGAAAAGGTTTGCAGTTTCTGAACATCCATAAAAATATCGTAGATAGTTGTTAGATTCTTTATTGTTGTTATCATCTGTTCTCAATGATTTAAACGTGTAAAGAATGATCGCTTGATCTAAAAAATCACACATCAAGATTTTTTGAGCTAAACTTTGTTAAAGTAGAAGTCAATTTTTTACATTAAATGTGACAAAAATAACAATAATGATCTGTTACATGTTTCAAAACAGTGCAGAAAAAATAAGATATGAAACAAAGCAACCAATTTGTAGGCGCGAAATCGTCTTTTTTGGTCAATTTCCAAAACACTTTTTCATATAGTTCGATTTTCACTGCTAAGAAACCAAGCCAGAATGAAAATGCCGATTCATTAAAATAATAATAAATTGGCGAAACTCTTAAAATAGCCCCTCAAATTAGAAAATCCATTATTGAAAGCATTTCGTTTTTATTAGTTAGCCACCAACAATACGTGTCAGTCGATAACATAATAAAAGAACGTAATAAAAAGCGATTGAACCATCTTAACACTTACACCAATTGAGAAAACAATAGTTGTTCATTGCCAAGATACACTTTGTAGGATGTAGTAAAATGACATTAGAGAGGGAGAGTAAGTTGGATAATTTAGGTCAAGTTATTTAAGTTAAGTTAGGTATTTGAGTTTAGCTTTCTGTTATTGAGGGTTATTGTTTCGAAGGCGCCAGAGAGGTGATTTGAGTGATATATCTTAAACAAACAAATTAATGAACAAAAGCATATTGAGCTGTCAAAATAATTTGATTAATTAGCAAAGTTGTATTTGCGCATCAGGCCAAAGTCCAAATGAGTGATTTAAATTTAGAAGAAAACTCGAGAGCGAAAATTTGAAGTGAACTAGATTCTTTGAACAGAATTGGAAATTCAATTTGAAGTAAAATGTGCTATTTTGAAGTGACAAAGTGACAAGGGGGTAGCAGAACTTGGTGCCCCACCAATGTGGGAGTTATATTAAGCGGACGCTTATGAAATTTTAATGTGAGGTACACCCAATGATCCTCTCAGGCTGATATACCTTTTGGGCCGATCCGACTACCCAATCCCGAGCTATTAACACCGGAAGTAGGGTGATTTGAAGGTTTTCGATATTTTAAATGGAAATATGAACTTTTAAGTAGGGAATAAACATATTAACCAGTCGAAAGTAGGTTTACGTGTGAATTAAAGTACTGAGTGATCTTGGGTCGAGTCTAGGAAGCATAATTATGATTTTTAATATGAAAATGCAGTTTTAGCGGAAAAGTAGTTAACACCTAAATTGAAATAGCAATTTCTCAAAAAGTTGAAGTCGGATTGACCTGAAAATTGGGGGATAGACTAATTTGGGTACGAGGAATCCGAATTTGAAGTCAGATTTGACCCCAGATGAACCTGCACGGGACTAGCGCACGCCGGTGCTGCGGGACGTAAAATTTGAATTGCTCGTGGAGTATTAGTAGAAGCCTTATGATTTTTGGAGGGCTAGTGTAATTTTTAAGGGCTTTCTAATGGTGCTATTTTTAACTTCCAAGTGCGACCGGAAGTTGGTGCTTCGGGACGACACGAGTGCCGAAAACCGGAAATCGGCCTTTTTGAGCGGCCGAATGACTTTGAAATGGTCATAACATGATAACCTCAGACAGTTAGTGACAAAAAATAACCACCCCGGTCAATTTTGACGAACTCGGATTTTTCGGTTTTCGGTACCCACGACTCGTTAAAAATTTTCAAATTGCAAACGACTCGCAACGGCTGATCTGTTGGTCAAGAAACTTGGCAGGCAAGTTGGTGGCACCCTATAGTTAATCGAAAACTTTACCCGAACACGTTTTGATCACTATTTCGCAAGTTATTAAGTTGTGAAAATTGGGGTCTTCCGGGAGGTCGATGAAAAGTGTGCGCGGTCATTGCTCGTGTTCTATTAAGAGTTAGGTGATAAAAATTGGTGGGTAGGCGTAACTATGTTAGGACATTCCGTGACAATAATTAGTTTTATCAACTTGACTCCACCTTTTGGACGGGTGACTTTTAGATGACCTCCAGAGGTCAATTTTTGGACTTTTAGGAATATTAGACTTTTCGACAGTTTTAACCTGGGAACTGCATGAAATGTTGAGAAAATTGGAAAATAGAATTTGTCTTAGCTTTGGGGTTGAGTTTAGTTATTTATTCAACACATAATTTTTGACAGGGATTGATTGCAGCTAGTTAATTTGGTAGCGGAAATAGAGGTATAAGAACTTGTCAGAGCAACGTTCAATGTTTGCTAAGCAAACACTGGGTGACATGTCAAGTGCAAATATGAGATAAAGCGAAGTGGATTTGTTTAAATAAGAGTCCAATGGTCGTGTACTTAAGATAAGAAGAAAGTTGAACAATGGTTGGTAGCAGTTGAATGACAGAGCATAATTTGATATTGATTTGTGTGCACAGCAAACAAAGCCCTCCTACAGAATGTGACAGATTTCAAGAGTAAGTTGCAACGTTTATTTAAGAGATTAAGCTTGTTTGCTTAAGATAAGAGCGTATTGGTTGAGTATAAATTGAAGTTACACAGAGGATCGGAGAGATGTGTTGCGGGCTGAAGCGAGAATTGGGAGATTTTCGGGAGAACTTTAGAAGTTCGGACACAGGAGAGATTTTTGCACGAGCGAGAGAAAATTGTGGGTTTAAAGGGACTAAACTTTGGAAGCTAGTGTGAAAAGCTGAGAAGATATTGAGTTTGTAATCGCAAGACCAGTTGGAATACTGTGAGCGTTTGTGATTTAGTTCATTTGGGAAGTGAACCACGGTTATTGGTATTATTATTTTTAATTACTATTATAAATTGTCTTGAATTTGGCTTCTCCATTGATGTGCAAGTTTTTCTCTTACCTTAGTTATCCATATAACTAGAACTGATATTACCAGCCCCGTTGTGAATTGACTTATTTCAAGGCAATCTAATTTACAGCAGCATACAAGAGTGCAAGAGGGGAAATAGAAGAGTAACAAAGTAACGCTTGCTTCACCAATTCAAAACCTTTGGTTTTTTGTATTTGATCGATCTTCTGGGCGACAAATCCCCCTCATTGTTAGCCTAGTCAGAAATTCAGAAGACGACACACTTATTAATTCACTTTGCCTGGTTTTTTGGCACTCTAAAATGGTATTTTTTACAATCAGTACTACGACATTATTTTACTATTACATTCTGTGAGAGTGTTCTGATAAAAAATCATCCATTTTAAAATTGTGTAGACTCTGAATTTTCCGGCTTCTATATTTTCAATTATCTTATTCCTATACATTTAATAATTGAAATAACATCTAGGCATATTGCTGTTTTCTTTCATTAAGTCACATTTCATTTTCACTTCTCACTGAAATTGTGGTCTAAAATTTTGTAATTGATAAAAACAGTTTTTTAACTTTTCTGCCGGAATTCGTTTATTCTACAGATGTGAATCATAAAAAGAAAAAAATTAATCAAAAGTAATAGAAAAAAGAATTAAAAAGGAATATGTAAAGAAAAAATAAAAAAAATTACAAACGAAAAAAGTAAAACAGATAAAAGAAAAAAACTAATATTATAAATGTAAAAACGTCAAGTATCCTTTCTTTTTTTGCAAAAGAATTCTCAGAGTTTTGATTTATAAACTACCACTTTTCAGCGAACAATACGCTCAGACTGTTTTGTATAGATCGTTTACGTTATTGCAAAACGTACGGAGAAGTTATAAGGGTTTAACAAACGAACTCGGAAACTTCGAAAGTTCATCTGATCTGCATGCCTTATAGGCGCTTTGAGATTGTTCCTGAAAATGGGGTGAGGCAATTCTTGACGTTGCTTAAGATGAAATATCGCTCCAACTTATGACTCTTTCGTTGTTTGAAATCAGTGTCATGGATATTTGAGAATCAAGGTGAAGAAACTCTTTACTCAGTTTTAATCTTTGCAGTGGTACATGAATCTGTCTTAATACACATCGTAGTTAATCACTTTCTGGTATCTCACACCACCTGAGTCCTTTCTGATGGTGAAAGGGATAGTTATAATTAATTATCGTAGTCTAGACCTCAACTTGTGAAAAAACTGCCTTCGATAAATAAAGAAAATGAAAAGGAAATATTAAGGTCGGCCATTCTTGACTATCAAAGGATCGTGTTTGATCAATATTAAGTCTGAGAAGACCGGTTTTAACCAATATTAGGTATGAAAAGATTTTAGCAGCATTTTTGCTTCTCCGCTTTGCGTTAACAATTTTGAACGGCCTTTGAAATTGACTTAAACAATTTACGAAGTTCTCTTCTGGTGTTCTCGGCTTTGATCTACGCTCTTAAAAAGTTCAGATAAATTTGCCTGAATTTACCTGAATCGTTCGGGCAAAATGTTCTCACCTGAACAACACCTGAAATCACCTCAATTTTACCTGAATAATACCTGAAAAATTCAAGTATCACTGGCTGAATTTTTAACTGAACATACGTGAAAAACACCTGAAAAGAATGCATAAACAGTTCAAGCAGAACTTCCTTTTTCAGGTGTTTCTAACTGAAATTTACCTAAATTTTTCTGGTAACTTTACCTGAAAAAGTTAGATAAAATTCAGGTATAAACATCTGAAAAAGAAAATTTTGCCTGAACTATTCAGGCATTTTTTATACCTGAAATTCACCTGGAACTACCGATTACCTGAACCCGGTTCAGGTAAATTTACTTGAACTTTATTTAGAGTGTAAGTATACCGTCCCCGATTTTCTCTCATACGAAGACACTTTTCATACTAATTTCTCTAATTCAACTCAAATTGTAAAAGTGCAAAAACAACTAAAAGTAGCTGGTAAAATAACACCATAAATTGTCAAATTGAAATCATATCAAGCTTCGTTCAAAACAAATTAATGTCAAAGAAGCAAAAAAATTACTAGCTATAAGAGCAATAGGGGGGGGGGGGGGGGGGGGGGGGGGAGGGGAGGGGGTGGGGGAGAACATTCCAAAAATTGTAACCCATACCAAAACGGACTGTTACAAAAATGTTCTGAATTTTTCAAATATTTTTCTTAGTAGCCCCGGCGACTTCAAAAAAATTGCTTAATTGGCGTCTGCTGTTTGTCCCTCGATACTTGCAGACAATTGAGTGTAGCTAAAGCAATTATTTAAACCTATTCGATCGAAAATAACATGTATCAATTTAGCTAATTCACGGGCACACGCTCCAATTACTCCGCATGGTAAGAAAATACTAGGGAATGAAACCATTAAAAGCTATTTTTGCATTGAACTCTGACCAATTCAAGGGAGAGAAAATAATTATGGCATGTCTGGTTATTGTGTTAGTTAGGGTCCGCTGCACGTGAACCCACAATCATTCACGCTTATCAGTATCAATAATTGTAGAAACATCAAACTTGTCTACTTGCGGGGGTTTATGACACTTCATATCGCTATTTACCTCGTGAAATAATTGTTGTTCATAACTCTTATCGCATAAGCGCGCACGTGAAATCTTAGTCAGAATTAAATGGAAAAGCTTCTTTTATGGAAATGTGCAAGTTCAATATCATTTCCAGCACGGTCAGTTTAATTCGAAATCTGACAGCTCTTGTTCTCAGCCGCAAATTGAAAACAACAATAACGGATTGATATGATTGTTAGCTTGATTTGCAGTTGACATATAAGGTTGTTAAGACTTCACCACACAATTTAATTCAAACAACTTTCGGTTAAGTAGAGGACTAAATCAAAAACTGCTGTTAGCGCACGATGAAAAAAATAAGGAAATTAATTTAAATAATTTTTGCGCAGCGTAAAATCAGATCTCCGAAATGTTTACTGTAAAGTTTTGATTGTTGCACCGTCTAATGGTCATCCGAGTCGGATCTTTTCCGTTTGTGTAAATAATAAGAAACAAGGCGACTCGGTAATGTGCGATCGCACATAAGGTTCCGACCCCGCTCATCCACAATTTTTGCTTGATTGTCTACCAAATGAGGAACATAGAAAAATCCAAAAATTCAAGTATTTTAAAAAAATTGGTGTTTGAACGAAAAGAAAGTCTCCAAAGCAAAAAACTGTGGTGGAGTAAAAATGGCACCTTAGATTGATGAGATGTGCAAATATTAGGAAAGCGAGTCAAGTCGAACAGCAAAATCAAACAACAGCAACAACAAAAATTAATTACATCAAAAACATCATGTCCGTTTTAACAAACAAAACTTAATAACAAAGTCAAAAAAACCGTCAGATAAAACTGATATTAAACGAAATAACTTGAAATTCAACAGAAAAGATAAGGGAGTAGTCAATAAAAAGGCTTGGTAACAATTAGACAATAAAGAACAAAAACAGTAAATTTGAAAAATTCGGCTATTTTTTTGAAACAATTAATTTTGAAATAACGAAAACCATTAGAAATCAAATAAAATATCCCATAGGTGTGAGATTACTAATGCTTCCATAGAAAGGAATTAAGAGCTGCTGGTGTTCAATTTTTCACGCGGTTACAAAAAGAACATATAGACAACAAACAAAAAAACAAATAAAACTTGGCAGAAAACGCTTTTGAAACCGTAAAGCCATACTATGGCCATCAAATACTGTTCAGTTGCACTTTCTGCAACACCTTATAATGTATTATGTGACCTCGCATTAATGAAGCAGGGTAACAAGAGGACAAAAATGGAAAGCAAAATGCAAAAATAAGTAACACTTTAATTTTTTTTTCGAATAATATTTCCAAAGACATAAACGCCAATAATTACAGAATAAAAAAATTATTCAGCTTCCTATAATCTTCCAAAAAAAGCCCATGAAAATTGCAATTATCCAGAATTTGATTTATGTTTACAAAAAGAACGTCAAACATGACGAGAATCAAAAACTAGTTTACTTTTTTTTCGTGTCGAAGCCAGTAAAGTAAATGAATTCTTCAAAAACATTAGGTTGTGTGACAGTAATCCCCTTTTGAAACCTTCCCTTGACAACAATAATGTCATAATTGGCCTGTAATGAACGAGACTAGATAACATCCAGACAATAAAAGGAACAAAATTGCGAAATTAAAAAGTGTTTTTTTTTAATTTGGAAAACAATTGTTTTCAGAGTCATGGAAGCTATCAGCTATCTAATAATATCATATTATCGTCTTATCTATTTTTCCATGAAAAGGCAATGAAACCGGATCATTGTACAGTAAAATTTCATGCGACTAAAAAGAGAAAGTGAAAACGGCATTTAAAGACAATTTAAAAAAATCAAATAAATTCATCGAGAAAGTAGTGTCGAAGCCGTTAAAATGATAATCTATATCTTCAATAATTTTATTAAAATCAATTGTACTTTATTTTAAAAGCCAATAATGTGATACATGAACTGTCAATAACGTGATAATGTGACAAAACTAGAAAACGTGAAAAATGGGCCAATACCTAAAAATTTAGAAAATTTGAAATCTAGTTGTATCAAAGCCAGTAGCCATATCATAAGGCGTAAAACGGCAATAAAGATTCAATTTGTTATTAATAGAAAGAAGAAGCATTCTTTCATTGCGGACAATAAGCTACAAGTTGACCAAAGAAAGAGAAAAATAGAGGCAAAAGTTCAATATGTCATTACTTATCTGAAAATCAAATACTTTTAAAAGTCAAAACAACCATAAGCTTTCAAGTAATCAACTAGATACAATAATGTGGAGCTAATTAGGAAACCAATTGGAACTATTATCAGTGAGCTTTTTTGAAATGTTCTGTTATTTAATTATTGTAGAAGAGATCGAATTTATTTTGTAATAAAAACCCACTGTTTACAATCCGAATTATTTTTGGATTATACCAGTCCAAGATTGGTCCAAAACTAGACCTGCTAATGTTGTTTGTTGTTTAAGAACACTTACTTATTCGAATGTTATAGATATTGAATTTTTGTTAGTTAAAATATAAAAAATAGGTGCTGCGTTTTTGATAGTCAACAAAAAAATTTAGCAAAAAACGGCGAAGTTTTAATTACAGAGCACTCTCAACGGAATTTGATGTAAACAAGCCCCATTTTGAGTTAACAAAAATTGTGTTAGTGGTGTTCGGGTCTGTACTTCCTGTAAATTTAATCAAAATTGGACTAAAGAAACTCATTTCGTGCTGTTTTTGAAAAAAAGTCTTAATTTTGAAATATTTAGCCAGAACTTTTGACAAAAAAATAAGAAAAATAGCCTACAATATTATTTTGATTTTTTTTTGTTTTTACAGATAAAAATCAACAGCACTTTAAAAAAACAACAAATTTTAACAAAATTGGTGAAGTTTTATTCAAAAGTTCCGGAAAAAGTGAATAAAATCAGGCCGGATTTCACAATATTTTTAAACTTCAATTCAAAATTTAAACCTCGACAACTTCCTGTAAAAACGAAAATTAAAAAAATCTTTTTGATTTCAAATTCTACGCTGGAAAAGCTTTCTAATGATACCAGTCTCAACTCTCTACGATGAATATATCGATCGGCCAAAATTGACTGAACAAAAAAAAACCCGTTTAAGTATATAGTTCCTCCCCCCTCAAGAGGAGTCGGAACAATAAGAAATAAGATTTAATTTCTTCTTCATATACACATAAGCATGGTTATAATCAAAAAATTATATAAAGAGAAGAAAAGGACAAACATATCGGATCTTTTCCGTTGGTTAACTTATAAAATTCAAGCAATGAAATTAATCATGTGCGGTCTTGCAAGAGAGTTAATCAAGCACGAT
>NW_027449663.1:0-15000 GCF_964194025.1 Convolutriloba macropyga | reverse complement strand
GCCAGTTCAATTTTCGCTCGCCAATTATGGCTACTAATTCACACGGTACTGAGCTCAACAACATTAAATTTGTTCAGCAAGACTTTCACATGTTGATGTTTTGGCTTTCGCCTACTAGAAGCAACATAATACTCGTCTTGTTAGCTCATTCAATGAGAATAGCTTTTCCCGTTGAGAATTTTTGCCTTCAATTGGCGTTGTAGTGAGTTTGGCTACTCAGATCACCAAATACTTGTGACAATTCGAACCAGAAATGTTTTCAATTTTCACATGCTGATGTTTCGGATTCAACCTACTAGAAGCAGCATAATACTTGTATTCAACAATTTCTGTATCAAATCCCAGTTTTCTCTGGTGCATCTTTGCCAAACTATTCCAAACTGCCTGAGTCTGAATACCAATTACAGGTACTAGTAAATGCACGTTACTAAGGACTATATAGTTCTAGGTTACTGTACACAACGACGTTCACATGTTGATGTTTCAGCTGCCGCTTACTAGAAACAACATAATACTTATCGTGCATACCTTTCCATAACTTGTCCTTTTCAGATGCATTAGTTTCCCTTTGTCTTGGCTTCTACAGTCAGACTGGCTACTAGTAACAGCACAGTACTAATCACATATCGTTCTACAGTTTGCAGACAACTTTCACATGTTGATGTTTCAGCTTTCGCCTACTAGAAACAACATAATACTCGCTGTATACATTTGTAGTTCTCTATGTAACTTTCATGTGAAGAAGTTTCGCCAGTCTTTTTGACTGTCTCAAATCTGAGTCATGCTTAGGCTACTAGTTGCTTCATAGTACTTATCGCCTCGAGATCATTGAACAAAACTTGATTTTCACATGTTGCTGTTTCAGCTTCCGCTTACTAGAAACAACATAATACTAGTCTCATTAAGTTCCGTCTCTTTGCAATTTTCTTATGAAGAAAATTCGCCATCACAATGACTCCAGCAGTTCTTGATCAAGGAATGCAATCATTGATCAGAATGCTATTATTTGAATCGGTTCTGCTTTAAGTGTTCCAATTTTATTGGAAGCACCAACAATAGAACATCAATGTGTTCAATCGAGAGTTATATAACCCTGAATCGGACGCAGTCAACAGCCGAAGCCGAGACCGCCTTTTGCGTTAGAGAGGTCGGTAAACAAATCTTGCGATTCATACCGAATTAACACATATAGCTGTGCTCCTCTTCGTAAAGCGAGCCAAGTGATCCCCTGTTGAAGGATGTATTTGGACCAATCTAGTAGCATTTGGTTTCCAACAAGCTCTCCCAAGTTAGCTTACTTATTGGGCTTTTCAACCAATTCGGTTGGCTACAAGCATCATCAAAGTACTAGCCACAGTTTGATCGCAAAATTCTACGACTTTCACATGTTGATGTTTCGGCTTGCGCTTAGCCTACTATAAGCAACATAATACTAGTCATATCATAGAGCGTGATCAGCTTGTGACGTTCTCATGATGAAGTTTCACCAACAGTGTCTCACTTCGAGCTTAAATCCAGCTACTAGTAACTACACAGTACTGACTGCAACGATAACTTTTATCTATACCTTTCACATGCTGCGCTTTCGGCCAGGGCCTACTAACGTCAACATAATACTCGATATAAACTTTTGTTCATGATGCAGCTTCCCCATGCAGAAGTTTCGCCTTCAAATGCTCTCTTGGCCATATGACGTAAGAAAAGGTTACTAGTAACATCACAGTACTAGCCACAGTTTGATTGCAAAATTCTACGACTTTCACATGTTGATGTTTCGGCTTGCGCTTAGCCTACTAGAAGCAACATAATACTAGTCATATCATAGAGCGTGATCAGCTTGTGACGTTCTCATGATGAAGTTTCACCAACAGTGTCTCATTTCGAGCTTAAATCCAGCTACTAGTAACTACACAGTACTGACTGCAACGCTAACTTTTATCTATACCTTTCACATGCTGCGCTTTCGGCCAGGGCCTACTAACGTCAACATAATACTCGATATAAACTTTTGTTCATGATGCAGCTTCCCCATGCAGAAGTTTCGCCTTCAAATGCTCTCTTGGCCATATGACGTAACACAAGGTTACTAGTAACATCACAGTACTAGCCACAATTTGATCGCAAAATTCTACGACTTTCACATGTTGATGTTTCGGCTTGCGCTTAGCCTACTATAAGCAACATAATACTAGTCATATCATAGAGCGTGATCAGCTTGTGACGTTCTCATGATGAAGTTTCACCAACAGTGTCTCACTTCGAGCTTAAATCCAGCTACTAGTAACTACACAGTACTGACTGCAACGATAACTTTTATCTATACCTTTCACATGCTGCGCTTTCGGCCAGGGCCTACTAACGTCAACATAATACTCGATATAAACTTTTGTTCATGATGCAGCTTCCCCATGCAGAAGTTTCGCCTTCAAATGCTCTCTTGGCCATATGACGTAAGAAAAGGTTACTAGTAACATCACAGTACTAGCCACAGTTTGATTGCAAAATTCTACGACTTTCACATGTTGATGTTTCGGCTTGCGCTTAGCCTACTAGAAGCAACATAATACTAGTCATATCATAGAGCGTGATCAGCTTGTGACGTTCTCATGATGAAGTTTCACCAACAGTGTCTCATTTCGAGCTTAAATCCAGCTACTAGTAACTACACAGTACTGACTGCAACGCTAACTTTTATCTATACCTTTCACATGCTGCGCTTTCGGCCAGGGCCTACTAACGTCAACATAATACTCGATATAAACTTTTGTTCATGATGCAGCTTCCCCATGCAGAAGTTTCGCCTTCAAATGCTCTCTTGGCCATATGACGTAACACAAGGTTACTAGTAACATCACAGTACTAGCCACAATTTGATCGCAAAATTCTACGACTTTCACATGTTGATGTTTCGGCTTGCGCTTAGCCTACTAGAAGCAACATAATACTAGTCATATCATGGAGCGTGATCAGCTTGTGACGTTCTCATGATGAAGTTTCACCAACAGTGTCTCATTTCGAGCTTAAATCCAGCTACTAGTAACTACACAGTACTGACTGCAACGATAACTTTTATCTATACCTTTCACATGCTGCGCTTTCGGCCAGGGCCTACTAATGTCAACATAATACTCGATATAAACTTTTGTTCATGATGCAGCTTCCCCATGCAGAAGTTTCGCCTTCAAATGCTCTCTTGGCCATATGACGTAACACAAGGTTACTAGTAACATCACAGTACTAGCCACAATTTGATCGCAAAATTCTACGACTTTCACATGTTGATGTTTCGGCTTGCGCTTAGCCTACTAGAAGCAACATAATACTAGTCATATCATAGAGCTTGATCAGCTTGTGACATTCTCATGATGAAGTTTCACCAACAGTGTCTCATTTTGAGCTTAAATCCAGCTACTAGTAACTACACAGTACTGACTGCAACAATAACTTTTATCTATACCTTTCACATGCTGCGTTTTCGGCCAAGGCCTACTAACGTCAACATAATACTCGATATAAAATTTTGATCATGATGCAGCTTTCCCATGCAGAAGTTTCGCCTTCAAATGCTCTCTTGGCCATATGACGGAACACCAGGTTACTAGTAACATCACAGTACTAGCCACAGTTTGATTGCAAAATTCTACGACTTTCACATGTTGATGTTTCGGCTTGCGCTTAGCCTACTAGAAGCAACATAATACTAGTCATATCATAGAGCGTGATCAGCTTGTGACGTTCTCATGATGAAGTTTCACCAATAGTGTTTCATTCGAATTGGTTCTGCTTTAAGCTCTCCAATTGTTTTGGATGAACCAGTTTTGCCCTTCGAAGCCACTTTTGTGAGCTTTTGTGGGTCTTTACCAAGAGGATATACCTCAAGGCCTCTTTCAATTCCTTTAAGTTCTTTCAACTCCTTTACAGTTTCTAGGTTCACATAGCTGCAAACCTTATTTCTAGTTTTAAGTCTGGCCAACTTGGGGAGAGTTGGTGCAGACCGTGACCAATTCTAGTAGGATGCCACAACAAGAATGTGATCAACTTAGCTTGTCGATGAACCTGCCCCACATTCAAACAACTCTATCGCCTTTTCCTCGTATAGTTATATGCGAGGGCCTCTCATAGAGAGCGCTGTTAGCAACCTTTTCCACATAGACGATAAAGTTGTGAGTGTTTTGCACATGGCTGTTGTCATCACCACGTGACGAGTCAACTCAGCTTGACTCTCTACACTCCGACAAGCTTTGCACATACGCCTTTAGTTCAGTATGTGTCTTTAATCTGACTCCGGTGCCTCAAGCCGGAAAAATTGTCAGATTATGATCATTATCGGTTAGTCATCCCGATGCAAGATCGTATCGTACTGTCTTTGTCTACCTCCAGATTCCGAAGAACAGGAGGAGACTCTCCCAGACCTACATATCTGGGAGAATGTTCAGAGGGCGAGAAGCTGTGGATTACTCTCCCCTAAGAACTGACTAAACTTTACCCTCGTCCAAGGTAAGTTTATTTTAGCTAGCCTTCTATGTAAAGGATCTGAGGCTAAGCTGTGTTTTTTCGAGCCTTTGGCTCGGAGCAAGTTCAGTGGGCGTCCCGAGTAGCTCAACTCTTTCCCACTGAACAGCGCAACGCTCTGTCACTCGCTGGGATTTTTGCGTGTCGGTTCTAACCACGCGACTTGTGGACCTTTTTAGGCCTTTCTCATTCACAAGTCTATAGCTGGGCTTCTATAACCCAGCTTCTGAGATCTAGATAGCTGCAGTTCTGCTAGGCTGCTTTTGCTAACTAGTCTCCCTTTAAGCAGTCCCTTGCCATGACTGCTGAACTATGTATCCACACAAGTAGTTTTTGAGCTCGATACATAATTCGAGATTGGTTGCCAAGCAATCTCTAGCGACAGAGCGTCATGCGCACTACAGACATGGCCTCTACCAGCAGCCATGCCCGAAGGAATCAATCACTGATCCTTCCGCAGGTTCCCCTACGGAAACCTTGTTACGACTTTTACTTCCTCTAGACAATTAAGCTCGATCCGCTTCATCCCGTTGCCGGAGACCGAAGTCCCAACAGTAGGAATTTGCAATTCTTGCTTAACTATCCAATCAGTAGTAGCGACGGGCGGTGTGTACAAAGGGCAGGGACGTAATCCCTATGAGTTGTTGACTCATAAGTACCAGGAATTCCTGGTTCACGTCTGCAAGTTACAACAGACGATCCCCTTGAAGCGCTGTACTTTTCTCTGATTGCCCAGTCCATTTCGGACCAAGGGCTGAGTACTCAATCTAAAAGTACACAGTGTAGCGCGCGTGCAGTCCAGAACATCTAAGGGCATCACAGACCTGTTATAGCCTCACTTCATCTGCGGTATTTAATTCCGCATAGTTCCTCTAAGAAGTGTTTGAATTCACATATAGTGAATTTCATTATTTAGATGGAGAAGATCTCGTTCGTTATCGGAATTAACCAGACAGATCACTCCACTAACTAAGAACGGCCATGCACCACCGCCCATATAATCATGAAAGATATTCAATCTGTCAATCCTTAAGATGTCTGGACCGGGTGAGTTTTCCCGTGTTGAGTCAAATTAAGCCGCAGGCTCCACTCCTGGTGGTGCCCTTCCGTCAATTCCTTTAAGTTTCGATTTTGCAACCATACTTCCCCCGGAACCAATAAACTTTGGTTTCCCGGTTAATCTCTTGCCAAGTCAAGATCGACTTTGACAAATTGTAGGTTGGTATAGTTTATGGTCAGAATTACGAGGGTATCTAATCCTCTTCAATACTCTGACTTTCGTTCTTGATTAATGAAAACATTCTTGGCAAATGCTTTCGCAGTAGTTTGTCTTGCCACGATCCAAGAATTTCACCTCTAACGTAGCAATACAAATGCCCCCGTCTGTTCCTTTCAATCATTACCGCACTCAGCCAACCGGCATCAATCGAGTAGCGGGTCATTCTCCATTATTCCATGCTTTATTATTCGATCCCAAAGGATGCTTTGAACACTCTAATTTTCTCAGGGTGAAAACACCGTTTCCACAGTTCGTCACATTTAAGTGCAAACTATTTCTTCGATGCGAAGGATGAGCGGAACGAGTCAACAGATTTAACTGAAGACCATGTTGCCGTTCTACTCAAACAGATCCAACTATGAGCTTTTTAAACGCAGCAACTATTGCATACGCTTGTAGAGGCTGGTATTACCGCGGCTGCTGGCACCAGACTTGCCCTCTACTCGTTCATCAATGGAGCTTTTAAGTCCATTCCATTCTGATTACAAACCATAAAGGTTCATATCATTATTTCTAGTCACTACCTCCTCGTGCGGAGAGTGGGTAATTTGCGTGCCTGCTGCCTTCCTTGGATGTGGTAGCCGTTTCTAAGGCTCCCTCTCCGGAATCGAACCCTGATTCCCCGTTACCCGTCACAACCATGGTAGTCCGTTACACTACCATCATAGGTTGATAGGTCAGAAATTCGGAAGTTCCGTCCCCAAGCCGAAGCTATCTGGGATCTTTCAGTTACTAGGACTCATCACGGGATGTGTCTGTACTTAGCAAATCACCCGGTGTAGTCTTGTAAAAGTCTCCGACAGTGTCGGACAATCAGCATGCATTAGCTGCAGGGTTACCGCAGTTATTCATTTAGCTTGCAAATCAACTAATAGATAGTAACTGATTTAATGAGCCATTCGCGGTTCCACTTTTTCAAGCTTCGCTTGCACATGCATGGCTTAGTCTTTCAGACAAGCATATGGCAACTGACAGGATCAATCAGTTTAATTGTACTTTGAACAATCTTTCGATTTGTTCGAATTTAGAAAGACATAGCCTTGCGGCCTCGTCAATCTTGCTTTGAGCTTTTTAAATCACGAAGAGTTTCAATGCATGCTTTGGCATGGCTACTAGTTACTACACAGTACTCTACACACTTAGAGTTACCCACGATTACACATTTCACATGCTGATGTTTCGGCTCGCGCGTACTAGAAACAGCATAATACTATGTGTACTGGTAGATAGCGCTCTGTGAGCATTTCCCATGAGCAGGTTTTGCCCTCCAAATCTCTGTTCTACTGTTACCAATACCGGCTAACAACTGTATCATACTAGGGAGAATTGACTCATGATTTAAAAACCAGATGTTCACATGTCGATGTTTCGGCTCTCGCCTACTAGAAACAACATAATACTAGTCTGTTAAAAATCTCAATCACGCCGCCTCTTCAGATACAGAAGTTTTACCTTTTATTGGTTAGAGAACAGCTTTCCAGCTGTCGACATGGTTACTAGTAACAACACCGTACTCAACACAAAAACTTTTCAACTTCACAACTTTCACATGCTGATGTTTCTGCTTTCGCATACTAGAAACAGCATAATACTTATTGTTTTGTCAAGTAATTTGTGTGTCTTTCCCATGTGAAGTTTCACCGGTCAACAATGTTTCCCTGACCAATTACGGCTACTAGTAGCTGTATAATACTAGGGAAAATGATTGAGGATTTAATATCAGATTTTCACATGTTGATGTTTCGGCTTTCGCCTACTAGAAACAACATAATACTAGTCTGCTAAGAAATCTCGCTCAAATTGCCTTTTCACATACAGAAGTTTCACCTTCTATTGGTTAGAGAACAGTTCTCAGCTGTCGACATGGTTACTAGTAACAACATCGTACTCAACACAAAAATTCTTCAACTTCACAACTTTCACATGCTGATGTTTCTGCTTTCGCGTACTAGAAACAGCATAATACTTATTGCTTTGTCAAGAAGTGTGTGTGTCTTTCCCATGCGAAAGTTTCACCGGTCAGCAATAATTGCCGTGTCCAATTAAGGTTACTCATAGCTGTATAATACTAGGGAAAATGATTGAGGATTTAATATCAGATTTTCACATGTTGATGTTTCGGCTTTCGCCTACTAGAAACAACATAATACTAGTCTGCTAATAAATCTCGCTCAAATTGCCTTTTCACATACAGAAGTTTCACCTCTTCTTGGTCACTGTACAGATGATGCTGTCTGTTCTTTATTTGGTTCTGCTTATTATAAGGAGGGGCATCACTCCTTCCTCCTTGGTTTGCATGCATTAAGCCTGCTTTGTGAAAAGCGTATCTTTCTAGCTTTTCTTCGCCTTACTCGAGTAGGACGATACAATCCAGACATTAGTCAGTCTTGGTGTAAAGTCACTGAGTATTATTCGGTTCTGCTTTATTCAGCAATATGCTGTATAATTGTTGTAATTTGCGAACATATTTGTTCTCAGTTCCGAACTACTAGCGACGACAGATTACCAGCGGTCATGAGCCATCAAGGTAGTTCTTTGGTGCATCAAGTAGAGAGGTGCCATCAAACAACACTTCCCTAATAATGCTACACACATAGAATTTGCTACAGTGCAGCTTTTTACTTTGCAAAATTTGCGCACAAATTTTGCATAGAATAAATGTTTTATCAAGATTTTTAGATCCCCTCCCTTGAGAGAACGTTACTCCTTTAAGTGAACACCCCGCGGCGTCCTGTTGTTATTGCTTATAACCATTTCGCAAGCCGGAGGCATAATGCACTACGCAAGCCGCTACTTTGGCACAGAGGCACCTAGTTTTACACCCGGGACTTCAGGTGGCCCAGTTTTACACCCAGTACAGCGGTGCCAGTTGGTAACCCGGTGGATCCTCGGAGACCAGACATGATCATAGATCAAACCCGATGTATGCTACTCCTGAACGTATAGTATCTCCACTGTGCAATGAAATTATCGTTCGTTTCGGGCCTTCCTATACGTTCAGCAGACAATCGCTAGGAATTCACCTCGTGACCCGTGGTGACCACACTGGATTTCAAGTTTATTGATTTGGACAGACCTGTCATTTATTTTGCTTTTCAGCTTCAGTTCTGCTCGATCTAGCTTGCCTAAGGCTTGATCTCGCTTTGCTCACCCCTGTAGGAGCCTCTACTAGTACCACTCGGAGTAATGGGGAATCCACCAGACCTAATCGATGAATGCCATCAAACAACAAACATCATACCCGGCTTCATCAGGCATATTTTATTACTTCCGAGAGGTACTTTAGTATCAGATCTTTCTCCATGCCTCTTATGAGGACCCGTCAGACCTTTCGGTTTATCGTTTAGCTTCAGTCCTGCTCGATCTAGCTTTCCCAAGGCTCGATCTAGCTCTATTCGCCCCACTAGAGGGCTCTCTAAGACCCCTCGGTCTTAGTGTTAGCTCCGGTACTGCTCGGTCGTGCTTGCTGAAGGCCCGACCCAGCTTTAGTTAGATTCTCGTACTTTCTCTTGGCCTCTCTAGGAGGACCAGACAGACCTCTCGGTCTATCGTTTAGCTTCAGTCCTGCTCGATCTAGCTTGCCCAAGGCTTGATCAAGCTCTATTCGCCCCGCTAGAGGGCTCTCTAAGACCCCTCGGTCTTAGTGTTATCTTCTGTAATGCCTAACCAAGCTTACTACAGGCCTTGGTCAGGTCTTTATCGGTCACCGATTAGTAACAGACCAATTATAGGGCCTTCCACCCTATCCGGGTTGAGGTCTTTAGTCCAGCCATATTTTGACAAGACACCTCTCCCTAATAATGCCCCACACATAGAATTACTGTCCATGCAGTATTTAACTTGTGTTTTTTTCTAAAATTTGATTTTCACTTTTTGGAGGTTCATTTGCTCCTCTGACACTCTTTCAGCTTCAATCTTACTCGATCTAGCTTTCCCAAGGCTCGATCTAGCTCTATTCGCCCCACTAGAGGGCTCTCTAAGACACTTCGGTCTTAGTGTTAGCTCCGGTCTTGCTCAATCGTGCTTGCTGAAGGCGCGATCAAGCTTTAGTTAGCTTCTCGTACTTCCTCTTGGCCTCTCTAGGAGGACCAGACAGACCTCTCGGTCTATCGTTTAGCTTCAGTCCTGCTCGATCTAGCTTTCCCAAGGCTCGATCTAGCTCTATTCGCCCTGCTAGAGGGCTCTCTAAGACCCCTCGGTCTTAGTGTTAGCTCCGGTACAGCTCGGTCGTGCTTGCTGAAGGCCCGATCAAGCTTTAGTTAGATTCTCGTACTTTCTCTTGGCCTCTCTAGGAGGACCAGACAGACCTCTCGGTCTATCGTTTAGCTTCAGTCCTGCTTGATCTAGCTTTCCCAAGGCTCGATCTAGCTCTATTCGCCCTGCTAGAGGGCTCTCTAAGACCCCTCGGTCTTAGTGTTAGCTCCGGTACAGCTCGGTCGTGCTTGCTGAAGGCCCGATCAAGCTTTAGTTAGCTTCTCGTACTTTCTCTTGGCCTCTCTAGGAGGACCAGACAGACCTCTCGGTCTATCGTTTAGCTTCAGTCCTGCTCGATCTAGCTTTCCCAAGGCTCGATCTAGATCTATTCGCCCTGCTAGAGGGCTCTCTAAGACCCCTCGGTCTTAGTGTTAGCTCCGGTACAGCTCGGTCGTGCTTGCTGAAGGCCTGATCAAGCTTTAGTTAGCTTCTCGTACTTTCTCTTGGCCTCTCTAGGAGGACCAGACAGACCTTTCGGTCTCTTGCTTAGCTTCAGTCCTGCTCGATCTAGCTTTCCCAAGGCTCGATCTAGCTCTATTCGCCCCGCTAGAGGGCTCTCTAAGACCCCTCGGTCTTAGTGTTAACTCCTGTAATGCCTAACCAAGCTTACTACAGGCCTTGTTCAGGTCTTTATCGGTCACCGATTAGTAACAGACCGATCATGGGGCCTTCCCACCCTATCCGGGTTGAGGTCTTTAGTCCAGCCATATTTTGACAAGACACCTCCCCCTAATAATGCCCCACACATAGAAATACTGTCCATGCAGTATTTAACTTGTGTTTTTTCTAAAATTTGATTTTCACTTTTTGGAGGTTCATTTGCTCCTCTGACACTCTTTCAGCTTCAATCTTACTCGATCTAGCTTTCCCAAGGCTCGATCTAGCTCTATTCGCCCCACCAGAGGGCTCTCTAAGACACTTCGGTCTTAGTGTTAGCTCCGGTCTTGCTCAATCGTGCTTGCTGAAGGCGCGATCAAGCTTTAGTTAGCTTCTCGTACTTTCTCTTGGCCTCTCTAGGAGGACCAGACAGACCTCTCGGTCTATCGTTTAGCTTCAGTCTTGCTCGATCTAGCTTTCCCAAGGCTCGATCTAGCTCTATTCGCCCCGCTAGAGGGCTCTCTAAGACCCCTCGGTCTTAGTGTTAGCTCCGGTACAGCTCGGTCGTGCTTGCTGAAGGCCCGATCAAGCTTTAGTTGGCTTCTCGTACTTTCTCTTGGCCTCTCTAGGAGGACCAGACAGACCTCTCGGTCTATCCTTTAGCTTCAGTCCTGCTCGATCTAGCTTTCCCAAGGCTCGATCTAGCTCTATTCGCCCCGCTAGAGGGCTCTCTAAGACCCCTCGGTCTTAGTGTTATCTCCTGTAATGCCTAACCAAGCTTACTACAGGCCTTGGTCAGGTCTTTATCGGTCACCGATTAGTAACAGACCGATCATAGGGCCTTCCACCCTATCTGGGTTGAGGTCTTTAGTCCAGCCATATTTTGACAAGACACCTCCCCCTAATAATGCCCCACACATAGAATTACTGTTTATGCAGCTTTTCACTTGTGAAATTTTTAATTTTCGCAATTATTATAGAATAAGTGTTTGCGCAGCTTTTCATAGGTCGAGCTCTAGCTAGCTAGCTCAAGCTAGCTAGCTAGCTCAAGCTCAAGCTATCTAGCTCAAGCTCAAGCCAGCTAGCTCAAGCTCAAGCTAGCTAGCTAGCTCAAGCTCAAGCTAGCTAGCTAGCTCAAGCTCAAGCTAGCTAGCTCAAGCTCAAGCTAGCTAGCTCAAGCTCAAGCTAGCTAGCTAGCTCAAGCTCAAGCTCAAGCTAGCTAGCTCAAGCTCAAGCTCAAGCTAGCTAGCTAGCTCAAGCTCAAGCTAGCTAGCTAGCTCAAGCTCAAGCTAGCTAGCTAGCTCAAGCTCAAGCTAGCTAGCTCAAGCTCAAGCTCAAGCTCAAGCTAGCTAGCTAGCTCAAGCTAGCTAGCTAGCTCAAGCTCAAGCTAGCTAGCTAGCTCAAGTTCAAGCTAGCTAGCTAGCTCAAGCTCAAGCTAGCTAGCTAGCTCAAGCTCAAGCTAGCTAGCTCAAGCTCAAGTTAGCTAGCTCAAGCTCAAGCTAGCTAGCTAGCTCAAGCTCAAGCTCAAGCTAGCTAGCTCAAGCTCAAGCTCAAGCTAGCTAGCTAGCTCAAGCTCAAGCTAGCTAGCTAGCTCAAGCTCAAGCTCAAGCTAGCTAGCTAGCTCAAGTTCAAGCTAGCTAGCTAGCTCAAGCTCAAGCTAGCTAGCTCAAGCTCAAGCTAGCTAGCTCAAGCTCAAGCCAGCTAGCTCAAGCTCAAGCTCAAGCTAGCTAGCTAGCTCAAGCACAAGCTAGCTAGCTAGCTCAATCTCAAGCTAGCTAGCTCAAGCTCAAGCTAGCTAGCTCAAGCTCAAGCTAGCTAGCTAGCTCAAGCTCAAGCTCAAGCTAGCTAGCTCAAGCTCAAGCTCAAGCTAGCTAGCTAGCTCAAGCTCAAGCTAGCTAGCTAGCTCAAGCTCAAGCTCAAGCTAGCTAGCTCAAGCTCAAGCTCAAGCTAGCTAGCTAGCTCAAGCTCAAGCTGGCTAGCTAGCTCAAGCTCAAGCTAGCTAGCTAGCTCAAGCTCAAGCTAGCTAGCTCAAGCTCAAGCTCAAGCTCAAGCTAGCTAGCTAGCTCAAGCTAGCTAGCTAGCTCAAGCTCAAGCTAGCTAGCTAGCTCAAGTTCAAGCTAGCTAGCTAGCTCAAGCTCAAGCTAGCTAGCTAGCTCAAGCTCAAGCTAGCTAGCTCAAGCTCAAGCTAGCTAGCTCAAGCTCAAGCTAGCTAGCTAGCTCAAGCTCAAGCTCAAGCTAGCTAGCTCAAGCTCAAGCTCAAGCTAGCTAGCTAGCTCAAGCTCAAGCTAGCTAGCTAGCTCAAGCTCAAGCTAGCTAGCTAGCTCAAGTTCAAGCTAGCTAGCTAGCTCAAGCTCAAGCTAGCTAGCTCAAGCTCAAGCTAGCTAGCTCAAACTCAAGCTAGCTAGCTAGCTCAAGTTCAAGCTAGCTAGCTAGCTCAAGCTCAAGCTAGCTAGCTAGCTCAAGCTCAAGCTAGCTAGCTCAAGCTCAAGCTAGCTAGCTCAAGCTCCAGCTAGCTAGCTAGCTCAAGCTCAAGCTCAAGCTAGCTAGCTCAAGCCTCAAGCTCAAGCTAGCTAGCTAGCTCAAGCTCAAGCTAGCTAGCTAGCTCAAGCTCAAGCTAGCTAGCTAGCTCAAGTTCAAGCTAGCTAGCTAGCTCAAGCTCAAGCTAGCTAGCTCAAGCTCAAGCTAGCTAGCTCAAGCTCAAGCCAGCTAGCTCAAGCTCAAGCTCAAGCTAGCTAGCTAGCTCAAGCACAAGCTTGCTAGCTAGCTCAAGCTCAAGCTAGCTAGCTCAAGCTCAAGCTAGCTAGCTCAAGCTCAAGCTAGCTAGCTCAAGCTCAAGCTCAAGCTAGCTAGCTAGCTCAAGCACAAGCTTGCTAGCTAGCTCAAGCTCAAGCTAGCTAGCTCAAGCTCAAGCTAGCTAGCTCAAGCTCAAGCTAGCTAGCTAGCTCAAGCTCAAGCTCAAGCTAGCTAGCTCAAGCTCAAGCTCAAGCTAGCTAGCTGGCTCAAGCTCAAGCTAGCTAGCTAGCTCAAGCTCAAGCTAGCTAGCTAGCTCAAGCTCAAGCTAGCTAGCTCAAGCTCAAGCTCAAGCTAGCTAGCTAGCTCAAGCTAGCTAGCTAGCTCAAGCTCAAGCTAGCTAGCTAGCTCAAGTTCAAGCTAGCTAGCTAGCTCAAGCTCAAGCTAGCTAGCTAGCTCAAGCTCAAGCTAGCTAGCTCAAGCTCAAGCTAGCTAGCTCAAGCTCAAGCTAGCTAGCTAGCTCAAGCTCAAGCTCAAGCTAGCTAGCTCAAGCTCAAGCTCAAGCTAGCTAGCTAGCTCAAGCTCAAGCTAGCTAGCTAGCTCAAGCTCAAGCTAGCTAGCTAGCTCAAGTTCAAGCTAGCTAGCTAGCTCAAGCTCAAGCTAGCTAGCTCAAGCTCAAGAGCTAGCTAGCTCAAGCTCAAGCTAGCTAGCTCAAGCTCAAGCTCAAGCTAGCTAGCTAGCTCAAGCTCAAGCTAGCTAGCTAGCTCAAGCTCAAGCTAGCTAGCTCAAGCTCAAGCTAGCTAGCTCAAGCTCAAGCTAGCTAGCTAGCTCAAGCTCAAGCTCAAGCTAGCTAGCTCAAGCTCAAGCTCAAGCTAGCTAGCTAGCTCAAGCTCAAGCTAGCTAGCTAGCTCAAGCTCAAGCTAGCTAGCTCAAGCTCAAGCTCAAGCTAGCTAGCTAGCTCAAGCTCAAGCTAGCTAGCTAGCTCAAGCTCAAGCTAGCTAGCTAGCTCAAGCTCAAGCTAGCTAGCTCAAGCTCAAGCTCAAGCTCAAGCTAGCTAGCTAGCTCAAGCTCAAGCTAGCTAGCTCAAGCTCAAGCTAGCTAGCTAGCTCAAGCTCAAGCTAGCTAGCTAGCTCAAGCTCAAGCTAGCTAGCTAGCTCAAGCTCAAGCTAGCTAGCTCAAGCTCAAGCTAGCTAGCTCAAGCTCAAGCTAGCTAGCTAGCTCAAGCTCAAGCTAGCTAGCTAGCTCAAGCTCAAGCTAGCTAGCTAGCTAGCTCAAGCTCAAGCTAGCTACTCAAGATCCAAGCTAGCTCAAGCTCAAGCTAGCTAGCTAGCTCAAGCTCAAGCTAGCTAGCTAGCTCAAGCTCAAGCTACTAGCTCAAGCTCAAGCTAGCTAGCTCAAGCTCAAGCTAAGCTAGCTAGCTCAAGCTCAAGCTAGCTAGCTAGCTCAAGCTCAAGCTAGCTAGCTAGCTCAAGCTCAAGGCTAGCTAGCTAGCTCAAGCTCAGCTAGCTAGCTCAAGCTCAAGCTAGCTAGCTAGCTCAAGCTCAAGCTCAAGCTAGCTAGCTCAAGCTCAAGCTCAGCTAGCTAGCTAGCTCAAGCTCAAGTAGCTGCTCAAGCTCAAGCTAGCTAGC
>NW_027449662.1:0-1000 GCF_964194025.1 Convolutriloba macropyga | reverse complement strand
GAGGATACAATCTAGTAGTTGTCAATTCAAATTCCCGTTGCCTCAAAACAACAGCAAGTTCAGCTGATTGCGGCGGCTAAATACAAAGCAACTTTTCTCGAGTAATGAGAGCTAATACTCTGCTTGTTTGCTTACTGCACTGACAAGTTTAATTAAGCGTTATATTGGAAAGTGATGACTGAAGTAATGTGCTTTATTTCCATATATTATTCACTTTTATTTTTTTTTTTGAAAGTATCATTCATCCAATTTGGTTTTTCTGCAAAAAATTATAAAAAGTATCCACATTTCACCAAATCATCTTAGTTAAATGAAGTGGTTCGGTACTGTGCTTTTAACTGAACACATTACAAATTAGTTGCAAACGTTGCAAAATGGTTACAGATTGCCAAAAAACAACGATTCGCGCCCAATCTATTTTTACAACTTAAGCCAAATTATGGTCTTTTAAAACAAATGTGTCCAACGCTGCCATGATTAAAATTTCGAACACATACAGTTTACCAACTAAAACTCTCCACGAAACAATCAAATTGATTATAATTCCTTCGAATGTTTTTCTTTAATATAAATGATTTTATTCTTCTTTCCAAAATTAAATTTTCGTTAAATAAATAGGATTTAAATCTGATTGAAACATATCTTTATTTCCCTCTTATCCAAAATTTGAGTTGAGTAGTAAATTTATTTGCCATATGGTTGCGGGGGGCGATATTCGGACCCACCCCTACAAGACCTTGTTCCTCTGAAGAACTGATTTCTTGTTATGAAAGGAAGTTTTAGCGGTCCTGCAGACACTTATTGCTTTGAAGCTGACTGCTGAACTTCAAACGAAACATCATTTCACAACAATAAGAAAGTGCAAGTTCTTGTAGGGGGACGGGGTGCCAAACCCCACACCCTGTAAACAGACGACAACTCATGGTTGTTTAAGTGGTTACTGCGAAAAAAAAATAATGCACTCCTGAGCTCTTAGTGTCGTATCATTGCGTTTAAGTAG
>NW_027449661.1:0-20498 GCF_964194025.1 Convolutriloba macropyga | reverse complement strand
TTGTTCTTGTTGTTGTAATCTAGATCTACGCCATAGCAGGTCCCTTGGTTGTGGGAGGGACAGGAGTGGCACTGTCAACGTGGATGAAAAGAGGCAGCGAAGGTGGATATATCTGCGCAGTGCTGTCGTGTTGGACTGATGGGAAGTATTTGAAGGCGGTAAGCTACTTTTCCTCAGCTCAATCACGTTTAGGATCATGGTTCTACTACTGCAGCTGAAAATGTAATTAGGTCTTGAAGCGCTATTTTGGGCAACGGCTATCAACGTGGATATAAATCCTACAAAAGTAAGAGTTCAGCTCGGGCAGCATCCAGTATCCAAGTTGTACCTATCGGATACTCGCAATTCGAGGCAGCGTTTGTTGTCCCACTGCCATCTTCGTTGGCGTTGCACCTAGCTGGTCTTTGTCTTTGTTCAACTGGGTATGGATATTTAGTTGGTCAATGCATTTGAGGGCAATTTTGCAACCTTTAGGCTTTTTTTGCTCTTCAATGTTGGTGTGTTGTTAAACGTCGTCCCTTTAAGTCATTTAGTGACGGCTTCATTGGACAAAAACTAGCTGTAGAGGTTGTTTGGTGATTGGCATGGTGTGTAAGTAATTTACGTCAGACACTTTTAAAGAGCCAGTAATTGTGCGGAGTGCTTATTTTTTCTGGGTCTTTCCCATTCTAGACCCCCCAACTTAGCGGTGAGATGACCTATAGCACCCCCCAATCATGGTAATAAAACCATAGTGTGGCGGGGGGCATATTTTCATTGAGGTGCAATAATGGGAAAGACCCTTTTTTCTATTGTTTGCATGTGGTTCCAGTTTGTATTGCTCATTACCAGAAATATTTTCAGCGATGTTATAGCTTTTTGTATTTTTTCTTTGACGCTCCCTACTTGTTCTCCGAAAATGAGCAAACTATCAAAGATGACTCCAAGTAATTGAATTTGGGCTTCACTGGTATTGGTGAATTGGTGAAAGGTTGATAGTGAGGCGTGCGTCAAACTTGGCATCCGTGCTCCAGTTTGTGAACACATTTTTAGTTGGTGGTCTAGCAGAAAACGGAATCCCGTAATTTATTACGGAAAGGTTTAAGTTAGAAAAAAACCAAAGCAACAGGAAAGAAGGGTCTCAAAAATGCCTCCAAGAAATATCAGACAGTCAAACACTGGTCAAATAATAGCAGGGTCGACGAATTACACGTGCTCAAAATAACACACACACAAACACACACACACACACACACACACACAAACAAACACACACACACACACACAAACACACACACACACACACTCACACACACACACACACACACACACACACACACACCCACACACACTCAGAGTCTAAGGAATTTATTTAAATACCACTTCCGTATGCCTCAACGTCCTCGAATCTCTTGAAACTTCACGAAGTTTTATTTTTCAACCCACTCAGAACCAGAACAGCTGACAATTAAAATGATTAAGATAAGGCAATTTTGCAAAATTTCTTTATGAAGGGGAAAAGTAAATACAGAAGCCTGCTAGATAGATGAAACAGAAGAAACGATTCATTTTTTAACATCAGTGATCGGAAACAATCCACTCAAGAAAAGTGAACAAATAGGTGCCATTAGAAAACATGAGTACAGAAAAAACTGTCTCAGAAAACCTCCAAGAACAACAAATTATCAGTATAAAACGACAAGCACTTCGACAGTGGTAACAAAATTGCCAAGTTTTAGGATAATTAGATTACCCTACATCGGATTATGATCAGCTCATATTAAGCGAAAAAGTTTATAATGACAATGGAAAAATACTTCGATGTCGTCAGACTCCAATGACAGAAATCAATAACCACTAAAATAACAGGCCTGCATTCTATATATATATATATATATATATATATATATATATATATATATATATATATATGTATATGTATATATATATATATATATATATATATATATATATATATATATATAAATAGAATGCAGTCTTGTTATTTATATATAGCCAAAAAATTTTATTGATCAAACCTATCTTGATCATACCTACCTCCCCCCCCCCAGCTTAGTGGTCAGATAATCTATAGCCTCCCCAAATCAATGTAAATACATCATAATGGGGGGGGGGCATTAATTTGATGGGAGCTATAATGGGAAAGACCTCCTATCTGTACAATTGAGACAATACGCAACGCTATTATACAAGATGATCACTAAAAAAATGTACGAAATACGAAAACCATCTATTTTTAATTTTTCATGGTTCAACCAGGTGTAATATCAAATTTTGGATCTTTTCCGTTTGCCCCCCCCCAGCTTAGTGCGCATATATTATTCGCACCCCCTGGATGCACGTGCAAAATTTTTACGTAATCATTTACTATGTAATGGCACGAGCTCTGTAACTGGGGGCGCATAACGTACTGGGGGGGGGCACAAATGGAAAAGATCCCAAAAATTTTATAATTGTTTTTAATTGGTAAAAGTAGGGGGTTGCGAACCTATTTTCCAGTTTCATTGTAGGTATGGGGTCAGAAAATATTGTGAGAGGATTCAGAATATAGATTCTATTTTGTTACATTGACAAATGAGCACAAACAAGAAATATCACTCACGCTGAAAAATAATCTGATTCTCCAATTCTTGTGTTTGTTGAGAGTTTCTCCTTAAAACACTCACGTGCACATTTTAAAATGCCAAAAGTCTGCAGTGCCAGAAGTCAAAATGCCAGAAGTTGCTACGTAGCCAGAAGTTGAATTTCATTGACTTTCGTCATTTTAAAACGTGAGCGAATCGTGTTTTAAGCATGGTTAAGTGACTCTGCACAAGTCACTTCGAAATTCTGACTTATTATCTCGAACCGTTTCGCGGTTCTCAATAAACGCCAGAAGTTCTCAGTGACTTAAACGCCAGAAGCAGAGTCACTTAAACATTACTTCGTTCTCCATATGCATTTTTTTCTAATTGTTAAGTTCCTAATGTTTAAACACATTTTAAGTTTCCCGCTTTCCGCTTTTTTGACTCCTGAATTCCAATTCCCAGTCTTAATCAGTTCTGTGCAAGTATAAAACCAAGTCTACATTGATAAATCAGTTCTGGGCAAGTCCTAAAAAGTGTCACAAATGTGGAATCCTATGTTCCCCCTCCCAGCTTAATGAGCATAAGTCTTTTATGACCCCCAGGTGCACGCGCTATTTTCTTACATGGTAACGTGCTATATAACAACATATAATCTGTAACTGAGAGTCAGTAAAAACGTTGGGGTGGGAGAGGCAGAATAGGATCCAAGTTTGTCAAGTTTTGGCCAAGCCATTTGCAACACTCGCAAGTTTGTTTTCATGTCAAGTCAAAACCAAATATGAAAAAATATTGGGATCTATTCTGATTTATTCCCCGCCCATCCCAGTTTAGTGAGCTGATATCTTTTACATCCAACAGGCGCACGTGCCAGTTTTTACATAGTTAAGTGCTATATAACAACAAACAATATCTGTCTAAAAAACACTGGAGGCGAAAAAAGGAGGGGTGGGGGGGGGGGTCAAAACCGAATAGATCCAATTTTTGTGTGTTAATTTTGTATTTTAGAAAGTTTTGTAAATTATCTCAATTTTCGCTTCAATTTTAGCCACTTTCGCGGGGTGCTTTAAAATGACGGTGAATGCATAACCGACAATATAAATATTAGAAAAATGAGAGATAACAACCTAAAGTAAATTGTCCATAAGATGAGCTCAACTAGCTTGACAAGAAGATCTACACGTTCAACGTGAACTTGGCTAGAGAAAAGAAGCCTTGAGAAAAAAGAAAGAACGTGAGAACGGTTTCCAAGAGATGCCAAAGTTTGAGAGCTTAACACCAGTTGGTGTAAAGGGGTAGCAGCAAGTAAGAGATGCTGCTTCGATTCCAGTACGGGTCCATTTTCACAATAGTTGCACCTGCATAGACCCCCTAACAGGTTATGTGCTCAGCAATTTTCTAAGTCATAAAATTAATTTCACAACCATATCTAATTTCTTGTTGACAGTCATAAAACTATTCTGCCTAATCTCTTTTTTTTGCCCGCACAAAGTACGATGGATCAACAGACAGTGAAGCTGATGACCTACAAAGGAAAGGCACAGGACTTTCCAATCTTGAGCACGAAACTTGCGGCAATAATGCAGACGAAGTGGCTCTACAAATCAATACTTGAAACAGAAGAGCAATCCAATGAAACTGCACCACTGGCCAATGGGGCAAGCAATGATGAGAAGAACCACGAAGTGCTGAATTTGCATATGAGAAGGAAGATGCAGACATCAAGGACAAACCAAACAATGTGTGGTGCCATCTGGCACTGACTCTAGGTGAAACAACCCTCATGCTGATGAGACATGACTTTGTGGGAGATGACGACATCGGAGATGGAGCAAAGGCTTGGAAGATTTTCCAGAAAAAGGTTTCAGAGTGTGGCGACACCAACAGTCGCGACTTTGGTGGCAGAGCTTGCTGGACTCCAGCTCGAGGTCTCATAGGATTTGGACAATTTCTTCATCAAAGTACAAAAGTTGCTCACAAGGCTACAAGAAGCAGGGAGGCAGTCTCGGAGACCCTGTTCAACCCCTTCTTCATCAATGATCTGTCAATGAGGTATGATAGTTTTCTTATGCAGGAAAACATCAAATTGGTGACGAACTTCACAGAGCGGAAAAAAAGGCTGCTTAAGTTTTATCAGAGCACAACATATAGGGGTTCAATGGCACTAGCAGTGAAGCGTGACTTCAAGAAGGGACTTAAGAGAGGAAAATGTTTTTTGTGAGGGATCTCTGGGCATTTTTCCAAGAACTGCAGGTGGAAGCAGACAGCACAATGGAGAAAATGTTATTAGAAAGGGCAGAAGAGCATGCTGGAGACAAATATATTGAGGCAAAAATGAGTCAGTGCCAGGGAGTCCAACATTGGCTACATCAGACGAAGAATACTGGGAAGTTCTTACCCAGTGGAAGACAACGAGCACGCTAGTGAGCAGTGGTTGTACAGATCGCATAGTGACAAACATCGACGATTTCTTGGAACTTGTGCCCATTCAACAAGTGGTCAGAAATATCATCGGAGGGATTTCCAGAATTGTGGGTAGAGGCTTTGTGAGGATCAGCATAGCTTCAAACAAAGAAGAATGCCCTCCCAAACTAAAGGATGTTTTGTGTGTGCCTGGCTATTCCCAAAACCTCCTACCAATCTCAAGTTGCACGGAGTGGGGACAAAGATTCGATTTTGAGAAAACAATAGCTGCATAAAATTCTAGAAGGAAATTTGTGTAGAGTTCCAGATGAGTTCCCAGAGCGTGAATTCTTACAGTGCGAGGAACTGGCACAGACGATGGGGTCATTTGAATTGAACAGATGTGGTCAGGAATGCACCAGAGACAGTAGGAGAACTCGATCATGTGTGCGCATTAGCCCATATCACAAAGAATCCAGTAACGAGATGGACAGAGACGCAAGCAGATGAGAAGCTGGAGAGGGTGTTCACAGACGTGATTAGAACTTTCAGAGTAGAGTGACCTTCTGGTTCTGCATTGTGTTTGCAGACCAGTACACGATTTTCTCTCGGTGAAGCTGAAGATGTTTTTCTTAGATTCAGGCATTCTACAGGAGAAGACCATACCAGGAACGCCATAACAGTGTGGGTCAGCTGAGAGTTTCAACAGGACGCTACTGGTGATGGGGAGATGCTTTCTGGTTTACTCAACCCACACCAAAATGATTCTTCATGCGACAAGGATCAGAAACATGTTTGAGAAAAGAGAAGAAAAATGCGCAGCAGATCTGAAGCAAGGTATAAAACCTAAGATTTCAATTAAAAACTTATCTATTTTTGTTTGCTCAGTCTTCATGGGGAAGAGAGACAGAGTCGACAGCAAACTTGAACCCAAGTCGCTGGACGGAAAGATTCTGATTTATACTAAAGAAGACGACAAATACCTGGTGTACTTACCCAACACACACAAGGTGGTGACAGATCGAGATGTGATCATCAAGTAGTCTGAAGTGGGCTTATTCCCTGACAACACAGACGCCCGACATTCTAGATGAGAGGTCAGAGTAACTGGGGATCTGACACCCAGATGACAACTATCAAGACCATAACAGCATCTACTGCCAAAAACAGGAGTGGCATGACGCACAGAACGTGAACACACAAGAAACAACACTGAGACCAGTTGCCTCGGACGTTGAGGAAGTAGTACTTGACAAAATATCTACTGCAATAAATGGTAGTCTCAGAGACTCAGAGTCACCGGAACATAGAGAAATTGAAAACTTCTCACTGTCAGAGACAGTTGGTTTCACTGAATAGGCACTGGAGCAAGTAGACTGGGCGCAGCCCAGACCACGGACACGAGCAAGGAACGTTCTGCAGTTAAGTCCAAGACAACGAGATTTAAAACATTGTTAGACTACCCACAGAGTGACGCCATAGCGGGCAAAGGACGTCAGGGTCGTCATACCAGAGACAGTCAGGAATATACATCAAGTATCGGTAAAGCAGGACTGTGTGATTTACCACCTCGATGTCAAGGCGTTTTTCCTTCACTCATCAATAGAGGAAGAAGTGTACCTGGAACAGAGGGAAGTTAGTACGTCGAACGAATAAATCAATTTATGGTTTGGAACAGGCTGCTAACAACTGGCATAAAGAACTGGCAAAATTTCCAACCGAGACAAGGGATCTTCAGAAGCAGGCGGACCGATTATTGTTTGTTTGCGAGAGTAGAGAGAGAAGGATACACCTTCAGATTGGCCTGGGTTGACGACACGATAGTAGCATTAGAATGCATGAGAGCGACTCTGGTGTCACAAAGGCATTCGAGGCAATATTTCACATGGAAGAGAGGTAGGCTACACTAGTTTCGGCGTCTAAGAATCAGACAAGCAAAAGGCAAAGGCACAGTCAACCGACAACGCTAAAAAAAGACAAATCTGGAGCGGTTTCAAATCGATCAACGCAAACCCTCAAGAAATCCGACGAATTTGAAATTGAAACTTCAGACGGCACATAACAGAGACAAAGACTTGGATCAAAGGATCTACAAAAGCTTGGCTGGATCACTTCTGTATCGGGTCGCACAGACGAGATCAGATATCATGTTCACAGTCAATATTCTGTCCAGACTCATGAATGCCCCTCCCAATCAACATTGGCCATATGGCAACCAAATCCAGGTATATCTTCCAGAATTGAAAGTTTTTTATACAAAAGAGGCTGAATATGTTTTAGTAGAGAAAAGTGATGTGCTCTGATGATGTGAGCGACAGAAAATCAACGACGAGCTATTACTTCAAGCTCAACGGACGTGGCGAAGCAATCAGCTGGAATGTCGAGAAGCAGGCCCTAATGCTCATTACTTATAGGAAGCAGAATATCAGGGCATGGCAGCAGCAGTTCAAGATACATCGTTTCTGAAACAACTTCTGATGCATTTGGCATCCTACAAAATCTTCCCATAGCAATTGAAGAGGACAACCAGAGTTAACAAATTGTTCCAAAACCCCCAAAACCCAGTCATGCAGAAGAGAAGCAAACAAGTATAAGACAGAATTTCAATTCCTTTGGGACGAGACGTAGGATGGGATTATTTCAAATCATTACGTTCCATCTGAAAAAATGGCAGCCGCCATCTTCAAAAATCAATTCCCGTATAAAAGGTGAAAACATACAGAACAGTTTTGGTGAGAAAGCAATCAACTCAAGTCTGAGTGGGGGTTTCAGAAATTCGATCAAACTATAGTCTTGATCTTAGTTAGTAATTTTAGAAAGAAAATTTAACCTGCTTGATTACACGGACAAGAGCAAGAATGATTCTGTACACAAAATTAATAAGAATGAACCGTCAATTAATGGTGCTTAAACTCAGTATTCGGTTATAACTGATGAATCTAGATAACTATTATTGGAGTGAGATTATTTGATGTAAAATCGTCCAACACGTATTGAATTATCATGGTACTACCGGAAATGTGAATGAATTTCTGGAAAACAGTAGATTCATGCTTTTTATCGTATCCCTGGAAACTGATCACTAGCAATTTTGCAGAAGCAAGCCATATTGGGTAACCCTCGTGACCTCGGTTGTAGACCATGATGCTTTGATTGTTTTTGTATCTTGACTTTCTCGCACTTATCTAATCTTGCATCTGGACCTAATAATCAGATGTCTCCAATAAATCTCTGAATTCTACTGTAAAATACCATTTATGCTTTTCTCGTAATTTGAGAATTTGTTTTCATACCAGCAGTTTCGGGCCCAGATCCTAGTATTTGAGTTTAATCGCAAAACATAAACAAGAATGTTACAAACTCTGAGATGATGCGCAATTTAAGGGGGGAGTGTCTGAAATTTGAGAGGAACACCCGTGGGGAAATGGTGCATAAGTTAAACTCGGAATAGCTTGAAAAGAAGCTCCACTTGTTCGACCAATACTTGGCTAAAAAATAAGACCTCGAGAATCGAGAAAGAACGTGAGAACGAATGGATGCCCAAGTTTGAGAGCTTGGTCAGGACCAGTTGGTGTAAATGGCTAGCACAATAGGATTGCAAGTAAAAGATGCCGGTTCAAATGCAGTACTGGTCCGTTTTCACAATTGTTGCCCTTGATTAGATCCCCTAACAGGTTATGTGCACAGCAATTTTCCAAGTCATAAAATTGATTTCGAGAACGTCACTAATTTGTTGTTGACAGTCACAAATCTATTCTGCTTAGTACCTTTTATTTGACAAGTGTTTTCCCGCTCAAACTACGATGGATCAACAGACAGTGAAGCTGCTGGCTTACACAGGAAATGCACAGGACTTTCCAGACTGGAGCATGAGACTTGTGTGCAATGATGCAGACGAATTGACTCTATATATCACTACTTGAAACAGAAGAGCAACCCTTGAAACTGCACCACTAGCGAACGGGGCAAGCAAGGATGAGAAGACCACAAGGTGCTGAATGATGCATGTTTTAAATGAGTGCAAAACTCTTGAGGGGAGGACTGGCAAAACAAAATAGATCCTGCCATTTTTTGCATAGTAACGTGCCAAATGACGAAGAAATTGTTTATAAGTTGAGGCTTCAAAATCAAGGAGAAACATAATTCATCCACATTTTCATGAATTTGAAAAAGCGTCAAAAGTGAGAAGTTTGTTAATCAAAAATGGCAACAAAGTAGTCCAAGAAAATTCCTCGAAAAATATCGAGATATTTAGTCTACAAACGGCAATTAAGTAGAAAAGGAAACCTAGACAAATGCGCAGTAGAAGCCTATTTAGAGTTTATCAAACGTTTTCTACGTTTAATTATACAAATTGGTTACAGCCTTTTTCACAAAATCTGAGCTGCCTTGCTGGCGGTTTACTGCACCACTAAATTTACTCTCCCCTGTCATAATTACCCCCTGATTACAACCAAACTGATGCAAAAGTAGGGGATAGTTGTGTAGGGGGGAAATGAATTAAGGTGGGGGTAATGAGGTGTAATGAGGTGTAGTCAGACAATTTTTAGACTTTACCCCCAAATATTAACCCACAACAATTTTAGGGGGTAATTTTTAGTGGGTAAAACGATGCAAGATTAGTGGGTTAATTGGGGTAATGTGGGTAAGGGGGTGAATTTTCGATTTAACTCCCCAAAATTACCCCCCCCCCCTCCCACCTCCAAAAAAAGATGTAAGATTAGGGGGCTAATTTTTAGGGGGGTTGGAGGGTAAAGCGATGCAAGATTAGGGGGGGGGGGGTAATTTTCTAGGGTGATTGGGAGTAAAACGATGTCAGATGAGGAAGGTAATGCGGGGTAATGGGGAAATTGAAGATCTTAACCCCAACAAAATAGACCCCAAAAAGATGTAAAATTTGGGGGAAATTTCACGGGGGTAAAACGATGTAAGTTTAAAGGGGGTTAAGGGGCGGTTTCGTTAGATTCCCCAGTTGAGACGTCGAATTATGAAAAGACCGTGGTCGACCAATATCGGGTAAAGAAAGACAGTGGTTGACCGATTTTGGGTATGAAAATATTTTGTGTTGACGCTAATAGTCTTGGTCGACATTATGTCTGCCCTGATGGTCATGGTCGACTTTAAGTCAACCCTAATGGTCATGGTCGACTTAAGCTCGACCGATATGGTCATGGTTGACTTTAGGTCAACCGTTATGCCAATGGTCAACTTTGAGTTTTGACTAATACGTTTTTGCATATAATGTAGTTTCAGGTGTTAATTGTTTTACTTCAGTTTGCAAAAAAACTATGACCAAAGACAAAAAATAATTTTTTCCAAATCTTTTTTGAGCCAACATATTGTCCTTCTCTTTCATATCATTGACATGTTTCTAGTGCATTTGAAGCTATCTATGTACATACTTGGTTTTCAACACTCAATTTAAAGTACCCATGAACCCCTAAAAATGCACCGAGCGTTTGTTAAAGAGACCGATGAGCAGACTTAAGGTCGACCGTACTGGATATGGAAAGATCATTGGTCGACTTATGAAAAGAGTTTAAGTCGACCATATCAGATATGAACAGACTATTGGTGGACCAATATTGGATATGAAAAGACCGCTGGCCGACTTATGAAATACTTTAGATCGAATATCACTAAGGGAGTCGACCGTGTATTTAAGGTAGGGAAATTACCCCCATGTCAACTTTATAAGTCTTTTCATAAAGTCGACCTCTCAACTGGGGTAATACCCCAAGTAAAAGTTATATGTGAAAGATGTAAGAGATATAAGCTATCGCCTATCATTATGACCAATTTTAAGGATTACTTCCACAGGAGACAAGGGCTAGAGTTTTGAAGAATTAAATATTAAACTTTTGGTTCACAACCCATAATTGTTATTTATTATTAGTTCAGTTCAAATCATCCATGGAATCAAACCCGCTGCGTTCTTGGAATACTCTTTTGAGGTAGTTTATCCCGTTCTTGCCCCCAAAAGCTACACCGAAAAAATAACATAATTTTAGGTGGTAATTTTAGAGAGGTAAAACGATGCAAGAGTGAGGGGGTAAAATGTTTATTTCATATAAATGAGTTGGCTACTATTAAGCAAGCTTTGGAGGTGTGAAGGCTAATGAAAACTAGCTCAGGGGATAAAGATTTTTGGTTCAAGGTTGTAACTCTTCGACTATGGAGGTAAGACAATGTAAGAGAGTGACTGCCAAGGGAGGTAAAATCAATTTAGGAGCAGATGGTAATTAGAGGTAAAACAATGCAAGGAAATGAGTAAATGGGGTAAAACGACTGAAGAGTAGGGTCTTATGGAGGGTTAAAGGACTTAAGAGTAGGTGGTAATGGGGATAATACGACTTGAGAGTAGAGGGTAATGAGGGGAGTAGTAAATAAATACTGTCTCAAGAGAGGGGGCTATGCTACGATACTTAAACGTGGGATAATAGGGGTTATCCTAGACGGAAAGGGATTAGCTTGCGTACTTCTCCAGATGCGATTATTTATTTAAGTTTCATGACTATTTTCCGGTGGCAAACTTATTTTCGGTCAAGCAGAGGTGAATGAAACTTTTTTTCAAACCCAATTTCGTTCCAATAAGAGCTGCAAGATAACAAATACTGAAACGATTTGTAACGATATTGTACAATTCAAAAAAATACTCATAAACGCAAACCAACATTTACAAAATTAGGAGTTCAAAAGGCGCAGTTTAGACTGTTAGATACAAGGCTTTTGTTGGGGCTCAACTTTCAATTCCGGTTCTTCTTCATAATTGCCATCATTTTCAAGGAACTCATTCGCTTCATAATCAATGAATGGGTTTGTGGGGATGAACTGGAGCACCGAAATTTAGAATAAAATCGCTAGAAGTCAAAGTCTTCGTCGTTTTTCGTACTTGTTATGGCAAATCCGGGGTCAGGTGTTGCCCATTCTTCCGGTTTTTCAGTTTTTGTTGTAGTCGGTACAACAAAACTAATACTTTGGTCCCGGTTTTTACTCTAATCTAGGAGAAGGTGGCAATGTTTTTCTATCTTTTCGTAGTCACACTCTATTTCATCGCTCTCTCAAAAACTCTTAGACTCTGCAGTGATCAGTTTTATAGTGGCCGAATGTGGTGTTTTAGTTCCTCATTCAAACCGTGGCGTTCACAATCAAAAATTGGGAGACATATTTCATTCATTGAAACCTTTAGAGGCCATGCTTTTTGTAAACCATTTTCGGGCTCTGGTTCTTTCTTCGGTAGATTTGTTTCAGTACATATGAAATAATTAAATCAATTACAACATGACAATCATACAATGTTGAATGTTACTTCGTTAGTAGTATTCCACACGAGGTCTCTATTGAAAAACGCGCAGTTAGAGCTTTTAAAATTTTGAATTTGATTGGATTGAAATGCGCGCAATTCAAACACCCAACACTTTTGATTTTGATTGGATAATAAGAGCGTGTGTTTACTGTTTTGAAAGTTTATCCCGCTTTGGTCAACTACTAATAACATATCAATTTGGTTTGAACTAAAAACAGCGCTTGACTTTATGTAGATTTTTTAGGATGATAAATTGAATTTTTAGTGAATTTTCAATACAATTTTGAAGAACGTTGTTTTAGAAAATAAAATGAGTTGTTTTTTTTAGTAACTAGGTATACGTGATGTATAGCACAGTCAATGCATATCAATTGCAGTTTTTTGGTTTGTTTAAGGAAAGTTTAGTTCATGTAAAATTAAACTTGTATGAATTCTTAATGACATTTATATGAAATATTTTGATATTTTTCCACATTTTGATAGGTAATTGACACTAAAGGCACAAAGGAAGAAGAAACAACTGCGTTTCAACCCTTTGGAATAAATATCACAATTCAGTAGCCTACGCTAACGAAAAGATTTTGATTTGTTTCCTCAGAAGTTTTACAGAAGCGTCCCAAAAAAGTGCAAGGGATGCTTGAGTCAGTTATATTGCACAGTTTATTTTTTTTCAACTAAAAAGCGTTTGAACAACTAAATATGCCACTAAAATAAAATTTCCTTTTTTCGCTAAATGTTACAAAAGAGTGCTTTATTGTTTTTAATTCAGTGTAGGTGACGATGGGTGAGTCTAACTGTGTGCCTCAAAAAAAAATTTCAACGGACACTAGAACGCAGGACCCGACAAGAAGAAACCGCTCATCATCTCTATCAGGAAAGAAGTTAGGAATTCTATCAATCTTGACCAATCAATGTCATCAATTGACAGCTAATGACAAGCCAACTCTTGCAAACATTTTTCTATGACAGCTGTTATTAATGATTTTGTCTCCAAGCCGTCAGAACGGTTTTTTATGACAGCATTTTTTGATGACAGCTGCTACGAACTGCTCTTGTCTCCATGCCCCAAAAATGGTCTTTTTTAGAAAAAACATGGTGTATCGTTCCCCCATGGGTTCCCCCAATGCTATTTATTGCCAGATGTTAATGAGATGTTACTGTCCAGGTGTTCCGAAAACCAATGAAAAATCGTTTTTCAGCGCTGACCCATAGGACCAAAACAGACAAGCATGTATCCATGAGCAACATTTTGCCAGGATATGGGATTTTGTTCCACTAAGCCTTAATTAGGCTAATTAGGCGATAGTTAGTGATTAATTATTGGGTAAATATCTCAGGAACAATTTAGTTTAGTTTGACGAGCGTAATGAGCTTTATTGTAACAAAGTGTCTGATAATATCAACCTATAATCAATTTCAGCCTTACTATCGATTGGAGCCCTCTTTTTTGGTGTCAAGGGTCAACATAAGAAACACAAAAAATTTTTTGTTTTTTTTATTCAAAAACTTTAAACAAAATGTGACCTATTTTTCATTCAAATCAACAACAAACAAAAATAACCTGATGATGACGTACAAGTGTTAAGTTTTTGTTCCGTCATAAAAATGAGGCTATAAAACAAAAAAATCTCATTTTCTGCAGTACAAATTTTTTTTCATTTTTTCTCTGAAAATTTGTTTGACTAATTTTACTAATAACCGAAGGCATATTCAACGTGGGCGCTGGTATAGTGCAGGCATGCCGAGAATAATTAGTTCAATTGATTTTCGTGTTAGAAAGATATCATGCAATATTTTTTTGTTGGAAACTTTAGCTCAAACGTGTTTTTTACATTTCAAATGCCTTTTCAACACCTCTCTCAACCAATCAGAATCTTGGTTGCTTATTTTCATAAATTACCTTCTAAACATGCTCGAATATGTCCATTTTGGAAAACTTTCTCAAGTTGACTAACTGAACAATTTTGCTGGCGCGATACAAGTGAACATGTTTGAACGTGCTCTTTTTGTAAAATTCTGACTCTTGAATCTGCTAACTATGTAAAAAGATTTTGATTTTTGTCCACAATTTGATAGGTAATCCGCACTAATGGCACAAAGGAAGAAGAAACAACTGCGTTTCAACCCTTTGGAAAAAAAATTACAATTCAGTAGCCTACGCTAACAAAAATATTTTGATTTGTTTACTCAGAAATTTTACAGAAGCGTCCCAAAACATTGTTTTTTTTTTGTTAATTTTAAGTGCAAGGGATGCTTGAGACAGTAGTAATGCACAGTTTAATAATGTCACGGCGTTTGAACAACTGAATATGCCACTAATATAAAACTTCTTTTTTTTCGCTAAAAGTTACAAAAGAGTGCTTTTTTGCTTTTAATTCAGTGTAGATGACGATGGGTGCGTCTAACGATATTGGGTCTCATAAAAAAAAGTTCAACGGACACTGAAGCGCAGGAACCGGCAAGAAGAAATCGCTCATCTTCTTTATCATGAAAGAAGTTAGGTTTTCTATCAACCTTGATCAATCAATGTCATCAATTGACAGCTACTGACAAGCCCACTGTTGCAAACATTTTTCGATGACAGCTGTTCTCCAAGCCGCCAGAAAGGTTTTTATGACAGCATTTTTTGAAGACAGCTGCTACTAATTGACCTTGTCTCCAATCGCCAAAAAAGGTCTTTTTTTAAAAAAAACATGGTGTGTCGGTGTTGTTTTGGGTCTCCTCAGTGCTATTTAATGCCAGAAGTTAATGAGATGTTAATCTCCAGATATTTTGAAAAGCAGTGAAAAATCGATTTCTCGGCGCTGACCCAATAGACCAAAAGAGACAAGCATGTATCAATGGGCACCATTTTGCCGGGATATGAGATTTTTTTTCCACTAACCCTTAATTGAGCTAATTAGGCGATAGTAAGTGATTAATTAATGGGTAATTATCTCAGGAACGATCGAGTTTAGGTTGACGAGCGTTTTGAGCTTTTTTGTAATGTAGTGTCTGATATTATCAACCTATAATCAGTTTCACCCTTACTATCGATTGTAGCCCTGTTTTTTGGTGTCAAAGGTCAACATAAGAAACACAAAAAAATACTTTTTGTTTTCTTTCAAAAACTTTACACAAAATGTGACTTATTTTTGATTCAAATCGATAGCACACAAAAAATGAGGCTATGAAATAAAAAAAAATCTCATTTTCTGAAGAATTACAATTTTTTTTCAATTTTCTCTGAAAATTTGTTTGACTAGTTTTACTAATACCTGAAGGCATACCCAACATGAGCGCTGGTATAGTGCAGGCATGCCGACAACAATTTGTTCAATTGATATTCGTGTTAGAAAGATATCATGCAATATTTTTTTGTTGGAAAGTTTAGCCCAAATATATTTTTTACCAATCAGAACCTTGCTTGCTTATTTTCCTAAATTACCTTCTGAACATGCTCGAATATGTCCATTTTGGAACGCTTTTCTCAAGTTGACTAACTAAACAAATTTGCTGGCGTGATACACGTGAACATGTTTGAACGTGTTATTTTTGTAAAATTCTGACTCTTGAATCTGGTAGCTATGTAAAATATTAAAAGTAGAGTGTAAATTAGCGAGCTATCCACAAAAACTATTCACACAAGACATTAAAGCGCAAACCTGGTACAATTCAGTATTGAATAACTTGAATGGTCAGAGACCAACAACAATTTGCAAGTTTTCATAGCAAGTTCTCACGTTGTTTCAGTTTAGAACGTGTTTACTGTTTTCAAAGTTTGTCCTGCTTTGGTCAAATACTAAGGACATATCAAGTTGCGTTGAACTAAAATCGGCGCTCGACATTATGTAGATTTTTTAATACAAAACAAACTATACTACAAAAGTGAATAATTAGTGAATTTTCATTACAATACAACATTTTTCAAAAAAGTGAGTTTTTAATAGAAATTAGCTATACGTGATGCAAATCACAGTCAATGCATATCAATTGCAGTTTTTTGGTTTGTTTAAAAAAATTTTACGTCAAGTAAGTGTGTAAGAACTTTTAATGACATTTATTTCAATTATTTTTTATTTTTTTCCTTATTCAGATAGCTAATTGGCACTAATGGCACAAACGGAGAAGAAACAACTGTGTTTCAAACCTTCAGATGGAATTTTACCCTTCAGTAGTCTACGCTGAAGAGAGAATTTCGATTGGTTTTCCCAGAAACTTTGAAAAAAGAGATCAGAAAACATCGTTTTTTGTCCAATTTATTAAATTTTAAGTAGAAGGGATGATTGAGACGGTTATAATGCACAGTTTAAAATTAAACTAAATGGTCTCATTAGGCCACTCAAATAAAACTTTTTGTTTTTTCGCTAAATGTTACAAGGAAGTTTTTTATTGCATTTTTTTCACTGTAGATGACGATAGGGTGCGTTTTACGATGTTGGCCCTCTTAAAAATATTCTCTACGGGTACTAACACGTAGGACCCGGCAGGAAAAAATCTCTCATCTTCTCTATCGGGAAAAAAGTAAGGTTTTCTATCAGTCATGATCAATCAATGTCATCAAATCACAGCTTATGACAAGCCCCCTGTTACAAGCACTTTTTGATGGCAGCTATTATGAAATGATTTTTGTCTCCAGGTCCCGAAAAGTTGTCTTTTTTTTAGAAAAAAAACCTTGTTCTATCATTTTTCTTTTTGATACCTCCAACGCAATTTAATGTCAGATGTTAATGAGATTTTAATTTAAAGATAATTTGAAAATCAGTGAAGTGATTCTTATGACCAAAAATGAAGAGCATGTGTAACTGAGTACACGAAACTCCGCCCAAAAATGGGGAATTTTTTTCACAAATCAATAATTAGTTGGTCACTAATCATTAATTAGAGATCAAGTTGACGAGCACTATGAGTTTTTTTAAATTGCATAGTCTGATAAGATCAACCTAAAATAAGTTTCTACCTTACTATCTGTTGGAACCCCTTTTTGGGGTCAAAGTCAACATAAACAGCACAAAAAAATTTTGTTTTTTTTTCATAATTTTAAAACAAAATGTGACAGATTTTTCATTTAAATCGAGAGCTCACAAAAATTTCTTGATGATGACGTACATGTTTTGAGTATTCTTTGAGTCAAAAAAATGTATTAGGCTATAAAACAAAAACAATTCTCATTTCTAAAATATTACATTCTTCTTTTTTTATTTTTTTCTCTGGAAAAAGTTGTTTGACTGTTTTTGCTAATACCTGAAGGCATACCCAACAGGAGCGCCGGTATAATGCAAGCATGCCGAGAACAATTTGTTCATTTATGTCTATGTTAGAAAAATATCATGCAATTTTTTTTGTGTGAAAATTTAACCCAACCCTTTTTTTACAATTCCAATACCTTGTCAACAACTCTCTCAGCCAATTAGAACCTTGGTTGCTTACTCTTTTCAATTACCTTCTGAACATGTTTGAACATGTCCCTTTTGGAAAGTGTTTCTCAATATGACTAACTAAACAATTTTGCTGGCGTGGTACAAGTGATCATGTTTGAACATGTCAATTTTTGTAAACATCTGATTCTTAAGTGTGCTAGCTATGTAAAAACATTAATAGTAGAGTGTCATTTAGCAAGTTATCCACAAAAGCTGTTCACACAAGACACTAAGTCGCAAACAAAGCATAAGTCTCATTAAGAAGTATTAACTAAGTTGGATAGTCAGAGATCAAAAAAGTACATTAGAGGATGTTTTGGCGCTGCACACACTACTGGAGTTTCCAAGCAGTTTGGCGTTTCGAAAGTAGTTGAAGCCGTATGTTGTTTTGGTGACCAAAAGTTTGAGCTAAATAAAATGTTGACTTCAAACTCATTTCTAATTGCAAAACTATCAGAGATCTTGTTCTTGTTCTGGAATTTCTCAAAGAGTGATGAGCTTGGGATGGTAGTAACAGTTGAGCTTGGTTCAATAGTTGTTGGAACACTGACTGGTTCTATTGGTGCCGGTAACCAACTGTCCGGTGAGCATGGCGATGATTTGACACCCCAAATACGCCAAACATTTTGTAGGCTTGAAAGGTGCAAACTCTATTCCCAATTAGCAGCGCACAATCGGAGTCGTATCTGTTTTTAGCTGTTAGTGTTGGGCGATGAATTTATTCCAGAATTGATGATACTGCATTCAGATTGTTCCTTTTATTATGATAGGGCAGCGATAGCGTTGATAAGGAGCTGGGGCATCAAACAAGGCTGGTAAGTCTACCACAAATATTTTTGTCTCCTTTGTGGAATCAGAACGACAAAATTTTTTATTACTGTTTGTTAAACAAGAGTTTTCTCTGAAGAAATAGCAGACTCCGAAAGAATGTTAACAGACGTTGTTTTGAAGTTTCTGTTCAATTTCTTTTTAATACTTAATTGTTAAGCAAGTGCAAAAGAAAGAAATGAATACAAAAACAAACTTTTTTCGGATCATTTTAATAAAAACAATTTTCACCTTATGTAAGAACAATACATTTGATTGGAGCATTGATTTTAATATAAAGTCAAGCCTATTTGCATAGTATCTCTCTCTAAACCGTGTATATTGTACGCATTGTCTCCAGGCGTAATGAGGTTCTTTTACAGAGAAATGTGGGGTCACCTCTGTTTAATATGGTTGTCTGTTTTGAATAAAAAAGTACATGGGAGACTACACTTTCTATGTTTACCTGTCTCAGGCTCAGAAATGTGGGATGCTTTGATACCTTTAATGGTTTAAAAACAAAAAGATGTGCTTCTAAAACTGTTATCTTCGTCCTCATATACAAGATAGTAGGTTCACGTAAATAATGGTTTGTAAAGTTATGCTTTTAATTAAATTTTATCTAAGGTAACGTACGAAAAAAATGAACAATCTCATGTTCGCCGTCGAGCGTACTTGAAGCTGTATTTAAAAATCACTTGGATTTAATTGAAGTATGACAGCACTGGTTTGATTCCAAGATGCCGCGCCTCCCAACTTCGGAGTTATTTACATAATCTTGATTGAAAATGCAAAAACAATCTGCCTACCATTCCGTTTACTTCTTCAAAAGACACACAGTTTGGAGAGAGTTATGTTGACATTTCCCAAACTGAAACAGTTTTTTGTCAGGACCATTTTAAAAACGTATGAAAGAACCGGAACTTTTGTTTTCCTAAAAATATTCAACAAAGCGGCAGAAAGCTACAGTTTGATCAGAGAAATTCTCTGACTGCAGAAGTGTTTGACCATTTAATGAATAAAGCAAAAGTACGCAAAGCTGCCACGCAAAAGTCCGCAACAAAACCACACCCAGCAAACAAGCAAAATTTGCTCAGTGTAGTAAAGATCGTAGAAGCATTGCTTGAGCGCTCTCCACAATATTTCAAGCAAATTCGAAAGCAATTTTAATTGTTCACAGAAAGCCAAACGTACCATCTTTGAATATCTATGCTATGGGTTTTTGTTTTAAATATAAATTTTATCAGTTAACAAATAACGAATTTCACGTTCTGATTGGAGTGCAATCGATGTTGAGACCATGAAGACAATAAAAAAATTCACCCAGTTCCCTGTCTTTTCACTATTTTCACTGTATCTTCAGGCACTTAATTTCAATTTCAAGTTAAAAGTTCATTCTGTAAATTAAAAGAGACAAATTTTAAAAATTAGAGCTCGCCCTTGCTTTTAAAAACGAATCTGGAGGGAAAATGGATACCGCGAATGTAAACAATTCAACTCCCACCTTGGCAACAGCAGCATCAAAACCACCAATATATATACAGTGGTCACTAGCGGAATTTCAAAAACATTGGCACAAAAACATAAATTGTACCAGAGAAAATTTTACATTTTACATCTTTGTGTGATCTACAATCCCTCCGAGAACGCAAACCATTCGGTCTAGTAGTGAAGATTTGAAAATAGTGGAATCAATTCTGAGTGGTCTTCATTCTGATTCTTTGAGCCATTTTTTGGATATATTCTGAATGTTTTTGGAAATTTAAACATATATTCTGATTTACTATTTTTTCGTCTGCTATATGAAGGAAAAAAATCAAATAAAAAAAATTATTTCACAAAGTTTTTCTAGAGCATAATAAGAAGAGCAAAGCGAGTCAATTTAAAATCAATGAAAAGGAAATGAAATAATAAATAATCAATGAAAAAGCAAAACAGTCCGCACAGTTTTGAGTTTTGGCTTTGAGTTGGATGATTTTTCGAGTATTTAATGAAACTGTAGACTATTTTTGCAGGTCG
>NW_027449660.1:0-1000 GCF_964194025.1 Convolutriloba macropyga | reverse complement strand
AGTTAGTAGTTAGTAGTTAGTAGTTAGTAGTTAGTAGTTAGTAGTTAGTAGTTAGTAGTTAGTAGTTAGTAGTTAGTAGTTAGTAGTTAGGGGATAGAAGTTAGTAGTTAGTAGCTAGTAGTTAGTAGTTAGTAGTTAGTAGTTAGTAGTTAGTAGTTAGTAGTTAGTAGTTAGTAGTTAGTAGTTAGTAGTTAGTAGTTAGTAGTTAGTAGTTAGTAGTTAGTAGTTAGTAGTTAGTAGTTAGTAGTTAGTAGTTAGTAGTTAGTAGTTAGTAGTTAGTAGTTAGTAGTTAGTAGTTAGTAGTTATTAGTTAGTAGTTAGTAGTTAGTAGTTAGTAGTTAGTAGTTAGTAGTTAGTAGTTAGTAGTTAGTAGTTAGTAGTTAGTAGTTAGTAGTTAGTAGTTAGTAGTTAGTAGTTAGTAGTTAGTAGTTAGTAATTAGTAGTTAGTAGTTAGTAGTTAGTAGTTAGTAGTTAGTAGTTAGTAGTTAGTAGTTAGTAGTTAGTAGTTAGTAGTTATTAGTTAGTAGTTAGTAGTTAGTAGTTAGTAGTTAGTAGTTAGTAGTTAGTAGTTAGTAGTTAGTAGTTAGTAGTTAGTAGTTAGTAGTTAGTAGTTAGTAGTTAGTAGTTAGTAGTTAGCAGTTAGTAGTTAGTAGTTAGTAGTTAGTAGTTAGTAGTTAGTAGTTAGTAGTTAGTAGTTAGTAGTTAGTAGTTAGTGGATAGAAGTTAGTAGTTAGTAGCTAGTAGTTAGTAGTTAGTATTTAGTAGTTAGTAGTTAGTAGTTAGTAGTAAGTAGTTAGTAGTTAGTAGTTAGTAGTTAGTAGTTAGTAGTTAGTAGTTAGTAGTTAGTGGATAGAAGTTAGTAGTTAGTAGTTAGTAGTTAGTAGTTATTAGTTAGTAGTTAGTAGTTAGTAGTTAGTGGATAGAAGTTAGTAGTTAGTAGCTAGTAGTTAGTAGTTAGTAGTTAGTAGTTAGTAGTTAGTAGTTAGTAGTTAGTAGTTAG
>NW_027449659.1:0-10000 GCF_964194025.1 Convolutriloba macropyga | reverse complement strand
GCTTAGCTCATTGGAGAATGTATGTTTTTTTTGAAAACAATACTTAGCTTTAGGTGTGGTTTTGAAGCTGTTTTGTTGGGTGCCAAAATTTTAATGAATGTTGTTGGGATTGGGGGGATGCTTAGGACTATTTTGATTGTGTATTATTAAAGTAAAATTAAATTTGATTTGTTTTGTTTCGCTTGTTTGTTGCTATAAAAGGTTTTTGAGAAATCGACTACTTCCGTCAGGTTTTGACAATAATTGTTGTGAGAATGCCGGGCTTTGTTAACGAGAAGTCACAGTGTCCTTGACACGTGTCTTTAACTGAGGTGAATTAAATTGAAACACGGGACTACTGAACTGACTTCAAATTTTGCAATTACCTCAGTAAACGCTATCTTCCTATGCAAGACTCTATCAGTGACATCTATTTGTTCCTCCTCGTTGTTCGACACCTTAAAGAACACATGCCAATCTCGGATTGAGGCACCAGACTGAGATTACTTCGGAACGCCCCGAACCGAAGTGATCTCTTATCCGACCTTAGTGCACTCGACACTTTGAGTGTGCTTAATCGACGCCAAAATTTGCCTCCCATCACACTGCTCCATGCCGAAATGACTTTCTGATCAAAAAATTTCCCGACCAATATCTGGACTATCATGCATTTGATATCGTATCTGATCAGACCTTTATGTGTTTGTATTTTTCCCTGAAGATTCTGCAGAAGACACTTCGAAATGCTGGCTCATCGTACCTCAAACCATTATGCAATTCTTGATCAAGGCCAGAACTTTTAGTTGAATTGATCAGAATCACTTGACCTTATACATCAATCTATTCAAATCAAAAATGATTTAGCTCATTATGTCTTGAAGGCATCACGGACAAATTTTTAAATTCTCCATTTTTGGAATATTAGATTATTGAGTGTAAAACGTTCAAGTATACAGTACCAGGTTTTAATACTTCAAAGTGCGTGTCTTTAACTGAGGTGAATTAAATTGAAACACGGGACTACTGAACTGACTTCAAATTTTGCAATTACCTCAGTAAACGCTATCTTCCTATGCAAGACTCTATCAGTGACATCTATTTGTTCCTCCTCGTTGTTATACACCTTATAGAACACATGCCAATCTCAGATTGAGGCACCAGACTGAGATTACTTCGGAACGCCCCGAACCAAAGTGATCTCTAATCCGACCTTAGTGCACTCGACACTTTGAGTGTGCTTAATCGGCGCCAAAATTTGCCTCCCATCACACTGCTCCATGCCGAAATGACTTTCTGATCAAAAAATTTCCCGACCAATATCTGGACTATCATGCATTTGATATCGTATCTGGTCAGACCTTTATGTGTTTGTATTTTTCCCTGAAGACTCTGCAGAAGACACTTCGAAATGCTGGCTCATCGTACCTCAACCCATTATGCAATTCTTGATCAAGGCCAGAACTTTTAGTTGAATTGATCAAAATCACTTGACCTTATACATCAAGCTATTCAAATCAAAAATGATTTAGCTCATTATGTCTTGAAGGCATCACGGGCAAATGTTTAAATTCTCCATTTTTGGAATATTAGATTATTGAGTGTAAAACGTTCAAGTATACAGTACCAGGTTTTAATACTTCAAAGTGCGTGTCTTTAACTGAGGTGAATTAAATTATAGCGAGGGACTACTCAATTGATTTCCAATTTTGCAATTACATCTAGTAACACTATCTTCCGAAGCAAGACTTTATCAGTGACATTTGTCTTTACCTCCTCGTTGCTATACACTTTATAGAACAAATGCCAACCTCAGATTGAGGCAGCAGACTGAGATTACTTCAGAACGCCCCGAACCGAAGTGATCTCTAATCCGACCTTAGTGCACTCGACACTTTGAGTGTGCTTAATCGGCGCCAAAATTTGCCTCCCATCACACTGCTCCATGCCGAAATGACTTTCTGATCAAAAAATTTCCCGACGAATATCTGGACTATCATGCATTTGATATCGTATCTGATCAGACCTTTATGTGTTTGTATTTTTCCCTGAAGACTCTGCAGAAGACACTTCGAAATGCTGGCTCATCGTACCTCAAACCATTATGCAATTCTTGATCAAAGCCAGAACTTTTAGTTGAATTGATCAGAATCACTTGACCTTATACATCAAGCTATTCAAATCAAAAATGATTTAGCTCATTATGTCTTGAAGGCATCACGGGCAAATTTTTAAATTCTCCATTTTTGGAATATTAGATTTTTGAGTGTAAAACGTTCAAGTATACAGTACCAGGTTTTAATACTTCAAAGTGCGTCTCTTTAACTGAGGTGAATTAAATTGAAACACGGGACTACTGAACTGACTTCAAATTTTGCAATTACCTCAGTAAACGCTATCTTCCTATGCAAGACTCTATCAGTGACATCTATTTGTTCCTCCTCGTTGTTATACACCTTATAGAACACATGCCAATCTCAGATTGAGGCACCAGACTGAGAATACTTCGGAACGCCCCGAACCGAAGTGATCTCTAGCCGACCTTAGTGCACTCAACACTTTGAGTGTGCTTAATCGGCGCCAAAATTTGCCTCCTATCACACTGTTCCAGACCAAAATGACTTTCAGATCAGAAAGTTTCTTTGTCTGGACTATCGTGCGTTTAATATCGCATGTGATCAGTCCTTTCTGTGTTTTGTATCTTTCCGTGAAGACTCTGCAGAAGACACATCCAAATGCTGGCTCATCATCTCAAACCATTATGCGATTCTCGATCAATGCCAGAACTTCTCAGTGAATTGATCGGAGTCACGTGACCTTATACATGAAGTTTTTCAAATCAAAAAATATATAGTTCATTGTGTCTGAAGTCATCGCGAGCAAATTTTAAAATACCGCAATTCTTTGGTGTCAATGTGCTTAATGTGCGCTATTGTGTTTTATGTGCTTATTGAGCGCGCTTAATGTTTGATAAAACCTGCCTTTGGTCACACTGTTCCATACCCAAAAGTCGTTCTGATCAGAAAATTTCCAGACCACTATCTGGACTATCATGCGCTCTTTTTGGAACAATAGTTATTTTTACATCAAAAAAGGCATTCAACTGCTGTATGCTGTATTCTTTGAAATTGTATGTTGCTTCGTCCATATATTATTCATGTTTATTTGTAGGTTTACCTGACTTTAAAGAAGTCGCTAATATCTGACATTTTTTGAAGAATGGATCCAGCCCATTGAAAAAAAAGTACTGAAATGGCTGGCCAAAAATAATGATTAAGTACTTTAATAGGAGCTTAGGTGGCCCAAAGTCAATCTAGATTGAGAGTCTTTGTAATTAATATCAAAAAGATAAATTAAGTCATCTCATTATTGTACAATTTCATGTGAGCGAAAATTGTTGTCTCAAAAAATCTTATAAAGAACTTGATATTAATGAAATTTTTGTCTGATAAACTCAGCTGTCCTAAAAGTCTAACAAATCACAAAATGGTCGTTATGGATCATATGCAGAGCCACTTCCCATAAATTAGTAGTTATGAGTTATAAATTTGTCGCTACTCTCTTTTTATGTCTACCAAGTTTAATTGTTCCGACCCCTCTTGAGGGGGAAGGAACTATATACTCAAACGGGTTTTTTTTTCTTTTTTTTTCAGTCAATTTTGGCCGATCGATATATTTATCGTAGAGAGTTGAGACTGGTATCATTAGAAAGCTTGTCCAGCGCAGAATATGGAATTAAAAAGATTTTTTTAATTTTCGTTTTTTTACAGGGAGTTTTCGAGGTTTAAATTTTGAGAAAATAGTGTGAATTCCGGCGAATATTTATTCACATTTTCCGGAATTTTTGAATAAAACTTCGCCAATTTTGCAAAAATTGTTATGTTTTTTAAAAGCGATGTCGATTTTTTTGTAAAAATGAAAAAAAATCACAAGAATATTGTAGACTATTTTTATTTTTTTTTTGTCAAAAATTTTGACTGAATATTTCAAAATTAAGACTTTTTCTTCAAAAACAGCAAAAAATAAGATTCTTTAGTCCAATTTGATTAAATTTACAGGAAGTACAGACCCAAACACCACTAACACAATTTTTGTAGACTCAAAAGGGGGCTTTTTGTACTTCAAATTCCGTTGAGAGTGCCCTATAATTAAAACTTCGCCTTTTTTGCTAAATTTATTCGTTGATTATCAAACTGGCAGCATCTATTTTTGATTTTTTAACTAACAAAAAATCAATATCTATAACATTCGAATAATTAAGAGTTCTTATAGAACAAGCAGCATTAGCAGGGCTGGTTTTGGACCAATCTTGGACTGGTATCATCCAAAAATAATTCGGACTGTAAACAGTCGGCCTTTTTCAATAAAAAAATCTATCTGTTCTACAATAATTAAATAACAGAACATTTCAAAAAAATCTCACCAATGATAGTTCCAATTGGCTGCCTAATTAGCCCCACATTATTGTATCTAGTTGATTACTTGAAAGCTTATGGTCGTTTTGACTTTTAAAAGTATTTCATTTTCAAATAAAAAATGAATTATTGAACTTTTTTCTCTATTTTTTGCTTCCTTTGGTCATTTTGTAGCTTATTGTCCGCAACGAAAGAATGCTTCTTCTTTCTATTGAAATTAAATTTAATCTTTATTGCGGTTTTACGTCTTAAATATGCGTACTGGCTTTCGTACAACTAGATTTCAAATTTTCTTAAGTTTTATGTATTTGCCCATTTTTCACGTTCTCTAGTTTTGTCACAATATCACGTTATTGACAGTTCAAACATCACATTATTGGCTTTCAAAATAAGGCACAATTGATATTTTTAAAAAGCTTGAAGATATAGATTATGATTTTAACGGCTTCGACACGTCTTTCTCGAAAAATTTAATTGATTTTTTTAAATTGACTTTAACTGCCATTTTTAGTCGTTTGAAATTTTACTGTACAATGACCCGGTTTTATTGACTTTTCATGGACAAATAGATGAGACGATATTCTGATTTTAGTAGATACCTAATAGTTTTTTTGACTCCTGTCTGGTTGTTATCTAGTCTCGTTAATTACAGGCCACTTATTACTTTTTTGTCAAAAGAAGGTTTCAAAAGGAGATTGGTGTCACACAATCTAATGTTTTTAAAGAATTCGTTGACTTTACTGGCTTCGACAGGAAAAAAAGTAATTTAGTTTTTGATTTTTGTCATGTTTGACGTTCTTTTTGCAGACATAAAACATACTCTGGATAATTGCATTTCTCATGGGCTTCTTTTGGAAGAATATACAAACCTAATTATTTTTTTTTTCTGTAATTAATGGCGTTCATGTCTTTGGAAATATTTTTTTTTTCGAAAAAAAAATTAAAGTGTTACCTATTTTGCATTTTTTTCCATTTTTGTCTACTTGATACCTACCTTCATTAATGAGAGGTCACATAATACATAGTTGGTGGTTGCAGAAAGTGCAATTGAACATATTTTGATGGCCATAGTATGGCTTTACGGTTTCGAAAGCGTTTTCTGCCAAGTTTTATTTGTTTTTTTGTTTGTTGTATGTATGTTGTTTTTGTATCCGCGTAAAAAATTGAAAACCGGAAGCTCTTAATTACTTCTATGGAAGCATTGGTAAGCGTACACCTATGGGATATTTTATTTGATTTCTAATGGTTTTCATTATATTCGAAATTATTTGTTTTAAGAAAAATAAGCGAATTTTCCAACTTTACTGTTTTTGTTCTTTATTGTCTAATTGTTACCAAGCCTTTTTATTGACTACTACCTTATGTTTTCTGTTGAATTACAAGTTATTTTGTTTAATATCAGTTTTATTTGACGGTATTTTGGCTTTGTTATTAATTTTTTTTTTAAACGGGCAGGTAGTTTTTGATGTAATTATTTTTTGTTGTTGCTGTTGTTTGATTTTGCTGTCTTGACTCGCTTTCTTAATATTTGCAAAAATCATCAAATTAATGCGCCGTTTTTCCTCCAGTTCTTAATCCCCTTCTATAGAAGCATTGGTAATTGTAAACCTATGGGATACCTTGAATTTAATTGTTTTTAATAATTATAACCGAATTTTGAAACTTTACTGTTTTTGTTCTTTATTGTCTAACTGTTACCAAGCCTTATTATGGACTAGTCCAATATCTTTTATGGTGAATTGCAAGTTATTTTGTTTAATATAATTTTTATCTGACGGTATTTTGGCTTTGTTATTGATTTTTGATTTTTAAAACGGACAGAAGTTTTTGATGTAATTAGTTTTTGTTGTTGCTGTTGTTTGATTTTGCTGTCTTGACTCGCTTTCTTAAAATTTATACAAATCATCAAATTATTGCGCCATTTTTACTCCACGTCTTAATCCCCTTCTATAGAAGCATTGGTAATTGTAAACCTATGGGATACTTTGAATTTAATTGTTTTTATTAATTAAAACCGAACTTTGAAACTTTACTGTTTTTGTTCTTTATTGTCTAACTGTTACCAAGCCTTATTATGGACTGGTCCCATATCTTTTCTGGTGAATTACAAGTTGTTTTGTTTAATATCAGTTTTATCTGACGGTATTTTGGCTTTGTTATTGAGTTTTGATTTTTAAAGCGGACAGAAGTTTTTGATGTAATTAGTTTTTGTTGTTGCTGTTGTTTGATTTTGCTGTCTTGACTCACTTTCTAAATATTTGCACAAATCATCAAACTAATGCGCCATTTTCACTCCAGTTCTCAATCCCCTTCTATAGAAGCATTGGTAATTGTAAACCTATGGGATACTTTGAATTTAAATGTTTTTAATAATTATAAGCGAATTTTGAAACTATACTGTTTTTGTTCTTTATTGTCTAACTGTTACCAAGCCTTATTATGGACTGGTCCTATATCTTTTCCGGCGAATTACAAGTTTTTTTTGTTAGTATCAGTTCTATCTGACTATATTATGACGTTATTAAGATTTGTTTTTTAAAACGGACTTAATGTTTTTGATGTAATTAATGTTTGTTGTTGTTGTTGTTAGATTTTGCCGATCGTGTTGACTCGCTTTCTTAATAATGGCATATCTCAATAATTTAATGCTTCATTTTTTACTCCACTGAGTTATTTGCTTTGGAGACTTTCTTTTCGTTCATACAGCAATTTTTTTTGAAATACTTGAACTTTTTGGTTTTTCTATGCTCCTCATTTGGTAGACAATCAAGCCAAATTGTGGATGAGCGGGGTCGTGGATGAGCGGGTTGTGGATGAGCGGGAACCTTATGTGCGATCGCACATTACCGAGTCGCCTTGTTTAACTATTGGGGTCATTGCACCTGGAAGAGGTTTCAGAATAAATCTAAGTCAAAATATTTTAATTAAAACGCGCTTTTTGGTTGATTATTAAACTGTTTATCTCCAAATAATCGCCAGGCATTCTACGTTTTTGAAAAAATAGCTTTCTGTATAAAAAGATGCGTAGATTAAATATGCCTATTATAATTTTTGTGGGCGTAGAAAATTGCCATTTTGTAACAAGTTGAAGTCATTAAGTTATGAAAAATTTGTAGGACATTTTTCTCAGCTATTATGTGTTTTAAGCATTCGTATTCTACCGCAACAATTATATTTATATGAATTCAAACTGCGAAGTTGAGCAGTTAGATATTAGTTCCATGCAATATACTGTATCCCTAGATCGGAACAATTCGTCGATATGTCCGGTTTTAGATAGTCAAAAAGCCCTTAAATTTTTCTTTGGTATCGTCGGTATATTGTCCTTGGTATCTTTGGTTTCTTATATTCCGTATAATCCGCTTCATTTTTAAGATAATTGTCAGTATATTCGATTTCTTAGATTTGTTTTGGTATCTCAGATTTGGCGTCTTTGGTTTTAAACGTATGAACCCGTCGGTAAGGAGGGTATCGAACCACAGGAAACCATGAGAGAATGTCTCGTGATCATATCAACGCTCGGTTTGTTTTATTGAAGAGAGTCTCATCAATGTTCAACAAGTCTGTTAAATGTTTAAGTATTAAAAAAAACACATATCAGATTTTTCAACTACTTTAGCTAAATGAGCTAAATTAAATTCAATCAATTTCCATCAACTTTGAATGAAAAAACGGACCATTTTGTACGTTTAAAGCCAAATATTCCGAATCTAAGAAATTGATCATAACGACGATTTCTTAGGTTTAAAACCGTTCACAGCAAGTCGAGAGATCAAACATACCAACAAATTCTCAATTTGAAACCGGTTATACCAAATCTAAGAAACCGATTATACCAATTATTATCTTGCGTTTAAAACCGAGCATACGAAGGTTCATCGATCTTCTGGACGACAGATTCCCCTCACTGTTAGCCTAGTTAGAAATTCAGAAGACAACACTTTCGTTTAAAACCGAACATACGAAATCCAAAAGGCCAAACATACCGACGATTTCTTACGTGGAAAAGCTGAACATACCGAACATTTTTTGGGTCATTTTTGTCCGGTCCTCTGGACTAGGGTTCGTTCGTTTCATGAAGAAATTAGCTTTGATGAACTGAAAAAACACAATAATCTCATAGCCTCGGTAAAAACAAATCGGGATAAACTGGGCATAACAGGATTTCAAATACTCTTAGGATACGAATAAGACAACAATTTAAGTTATTTGGGCGCTTAAATGCTCTGAAACCTCAGTTCGGCTAATTATAAGTATGATAATTGTGCAAGATTTAAAAAAATGAAAAATATAAAAAAAAAACGTTCTCATAGCCAAAACCATCTCAAGTATTTTTCATGACGCTGCATAGCTCTATTGATATATTTTTCCATCAAACCTATTTTTAGCAAAATCTTTCTCGCAAGACATTCCGACTTGTGGTGATATTGAAGCAAAACGCTGATCTCTTTCAACTTCTGGCAATTATCTAAATGAAAAACAGAAACGCAAGATTCCATTATGTCGTTATGCGCCAAAGTTTTCTTTGCTGAGCATATCAGTGGTAAAGTTTGAAAAAAATAGTAAAATAAATCTCTGAAAAGACAGTTTTTGTATTTCCTGTGAGACAAGACTAATAAATAAAGACTTTTTATGGAGGATTTCCAATGAGGAAAATCTAAAACAGTTGTTAACTGAAAACGAGTGTAAAGCGATTTAAATCTAAACCTAAACGGAAGAGATGACGTTTCTGAGATGAATAACTGTTTTGAAAATATTTGGCTCGATATAAATGTTTCCGAAAAAACAACCAAGACTCTCTTTTGTCATATAATTCTAAATACACCCAAACTATTGAGTTTATACATGATTTTGATCTGCAAAAAATGAAATTTACAAAAACACAAACCAATCCGAATGAGATGTTTTAATATCAAATTTATAAATCCAATTTTAAGTTTAAATTTCGGAAATATTTATAACGGTTTATGGATCCTAGAGGATTGAATGTAACCAGAGAAACACCTACAAGCAGAGGGTGTCCACCAGTGCCAAGTTTTTGAATACATTTACACGTTATCATTACCAGATTTCATTTTTCCTATATTAAGACATTGTGCTTGTTAAACATAGTATATTGCGAGAATCTCATAATATATCACTCAAGGCAAAAAATAAATCAGGGTACATATGTTTTAGAAAACATCTTTGAAGTATGCCACTATTTTTTAAAAAATTTTTCTGAGTTTTTGTTCGATCGGATTGTTTATAAAGCAAGATAGACCGTTGATTGTCTTTTGGAAAAATGTTTTTTTATAAACGCTTCACTATTCAAGTTCTCCGGCGTTGTCCCAATTAAAACCAAGTTCTCAGAGCGCTTCTTCTGTTCAAATTGTTTTCGGTCCAAATTGCTGACAGTTTTGCTGAATTCAGCTTGGATTTTGTGGGCTATGATTCGGTTGAGTCCGATTATGATTCGAATTAGGGCGTGTACATCAGACTTTTTTCGACTATGATTCGTTGATGCCAGACCATGAGCTGAAATAGTGCGACCAAAAAGTTTGATCCAGACCCTGTAATTATAGTCTGGGAGGGGTACCCCCAGACAAAAAAATTGTCGAATCATATTT
>NW_027449658.1:0-41684 GCF_964194025.1 Convolutriloba macropyga | reverse complement strand
ACTTAACCCTTTTTTATGTGCAAGGAGGCAACAAACCCCCTAAGCACTGCTGAAGCAAAGTTGAAACGCCAACTGTTGTCGGCTTGTGTGTTCAAATTCAATACATTAAAGCAAGGATGCAACAAACCCCTTAGCGCTTAAAACCAAATTTATTCAACCGGAATACGTGAGCAAATACTTAAAATTTGATAAAAGTGCAAGGAGGCAACAAACCCCCTAAACACTGCTGAGACAAATTTAAAACGCCAAATGTTGGTGGTTTATGTGTTAAAACTTAAAACATAAGTGCAAGAAGGCAACGAAGCCCTTTAGTGCTCAAAACAAAATTAATCAAACGGAATACGTCAGCATATACTTAACCTTTTATAAAAGTGCAAGGAGGCAACAAACCCCCTTAGCGCTCCAATCTAATCAACCTGAATATGTTAGCATATACTTAAATCTTTTAAAAAAGTGCAAGGAGGCAACAAACCCCCATAGCACTCAAATCTAATCAATCTGAATATGTTGAAAACAATTTAAACCTTTTTAATAAAAGTGCAAGGAGGCAACAAACCCCCTTAGCACTTCAATCTAATCAACCTGAATATGTTAGCGTATACTTAAACCTTTTATAAAAAAGCAAGGAGGCAAAAAACCCCTTAGCACTCAAATATAATCAATCTGAATATGTTAGCATATACTTAAACCTTCTATAAAAGTGCAAGGAGGCAACAAACCCCCTTAGCACTCAAATCTAGTCAATCAGAATATGTTGAAATAAACTTATTCTTTTTAAAAAAAAGTACAAGGAGGCAAAAACCCCCTTAGCACTCCAATCAAAACAAACTGAATATGTTAGCATATACTTAATTCTTTTATATAAGTGCGAGGAGGCAACAAATCTCCTAACCGCTCTATCTAATCAACCCGAATAAGTCAGCATATACATAAACGTTTTATAAATTTGCAAGGATGCAACAAACCCCCTTAAAGCACCGCCGAAACAAAGTTAAAACGCAGATTGTTAATGGCTTGTGTTAACTTTCAATACATTAGTGCGAGGAGAGATCAAACCAGTTTGAAAAAATAGGGTCGAAAATGTTGCCTAATTCACCAAATTATTCGATCAACAAATGTAAACTCTAAATGATTCATAACGTAATGTAATTGAATGAACATAGCTGGCAGATTGCCAGAAAATAGCCGAAATAGCTTCATATATCTGTAGTCTAAAAAAAGGTAAAAAGGCAGACTAAAAAAGAAACTTACTCTTTTAAATTTTGAATGTTAAATTTTGAATAGGAATCTGTATAACTTACTGCTGTTTCTATTAGCTGCTCTCAAATAACCTTCAATTAGAGGGACAAGCACTTGTGACGACGAAATAAATAAAAAAACCAAGAGAAGGCCAATAATAGCCTCAGCTATTGCTTCGCGGCTAATAAAAAACAACAAACACAGCCAGCAGAGGGTATTGTAAGAGATGGAGTATAATGAAAAACGAGATAGCAACTGACCCTAACAAATTCATTTTATTTCGTTGATTTGGAATTTGAAATGCGAGAACAGTAATTTTGTGCGGCTATTAAAAACAAACCGACAAATGTCGGAGGAGTTGCTCTTGAACGACAGGCGAGGCGAATTAATTAATTGTCTTTAGTATAGATCAATTTTTCTTTATGGGTGAAAAATAATGAGCGAAAGCATCAAAAAGTAACTTGAAAAGTCAAAGAATGTTCTCGAAGAAAAGCGCAAAATTGTCAAGCGAAAGATTTGCATTAAAAAAATCACACGTTTAACATAATTTCTATGAACTTCGTTCAAGAGCAATTAAACACGCTATTTTTCGGGTGGTACCAACACTTCGGAATAATTGTCAAGAAAACCCACATAGAACTTTGCCCTAGAAAGCATTGTGAGGTCGAGATGAAATCTGATCGATACAATCAGATAACCGTAAATATCACATGGCAAAATTTTGCTACAGCTAATAGAGACGATACCAAAAGTCACACTTTATTGGCAGAACAAAAGGCATTAAAATTGGCACAATTCTGTTCTTACAAAATACAAACTAACTTTTCAGCTGAAATTTAATACAAATTGTAATCAAATTTCGGCAATAGTTTCATTACATCATTTGTCTCCTACCTCATTGCACGGGGAAACAATGAAAAGCAACTGTAATTTACTTAAGTAGAGCAACGATAAATTAGTAAAGCCGATAAACTTATCTGGCTTATTGGAACCAGATATGATTTATTACGTTATCGTGAAAACTTTGACTTATTGGAGCCAGATATGACTAGATATCACACATATGACTAGATATGACCAGATATCTTGACTTATTGGAATCAGATATGTTTTATTAGGGTATCGTGGAAACTTTGACTTATTGGAACCAGATATGACTATATATCACACATATGTATGTATTAATATATGTTACATTGTTAAGTCGTCCTCTGTTTACAAATTTATGTCAAGTTTGAGAGTAAATTTAAAAATCAGAAACAAAAGCAAACATCAAAGCCATGAGTTAACAAACAGTTAAAAACAAAAACCATCACTAAAGTGCGCTTTGCGGAGCTTTTTCAATGCACATGTGTAGTTTCCTCTGCCTTTAAGAGTCAAATGGACTCCGTCATCCATGAAACTTCTCCGCTTGAACACTTGCCTGTGCTGGCTGAAAGATGGAATGTCCGAACTCTCAACTTATTGAAACTCTTGATGTTATCATGCGTGTCTTTCAGCCTCCTGAGCACTGTACATAACACCACTTGCGGCTAATGTTCTAGCTTAAAAATCGCCTCACGCAAGGACTTTAGCTGCCCTAACACAGCTTCCGGTGACTCGCCAGGCTTGCCATAATGTGACAGGTTGTTTCCACCAACTGCAATTACAATCATTGGGTAGGACTTCAAAGTTGGAATAAATGAATAAAAGTCACTAATAATTCCACCCCCGCGAGAAAAGGTTGACACTCCGCTCATACAAACATTATCAACTATGGATAAAGCTGTGTTCACAGGAAACTCATTGACAAAATTAGTGTACAGGATTTCTGACGTGCGAGCATTGCTGGTTCCAGTCTTGATAATTCACACGTTTAGGGTTCATGATTAGATCTAAAAGAATAAAGAATCTTTTAGCACAAATCAAATCTTTTTAACAAAACCCCAGGGACCAACCAATAGTATAATAGTAAATTTATTAGTATGGGTACTGACATATTTCCTATCGAAACCGCCTCGATTAGAGCTTTTCAACGATATAACTCTTTCATATATACCCCGCTCCCCCACCCCCCACGCGGCTTAACAGAATCACTGAATCAGTTGACTGTACTTCCACTGTACTTCCCATATGGGATCTACTTCCCATGTGGGATCTACTTCCCATGTGGGATCTACTTCCCATATGGAATCTATGGGAGATATATCACTACTTCTATAGTATACTGAATTCCAGCACACAACCAACATTCTTTCTCTATTTCCTTCTCGCGGGACCTTTTGAAACTTTCTATTTGGTTTCACATTTAAAGTTATACATGCTTACTTCGGGGAAGTGGGAGACAGTCAATGAGCCTTTCTCTGCTGTCACTTGACGGGGCATTACACGCATAAGCATGTCACGTGACCGGATGGAGGCGGCAAACGAAAGTTTCACTTCGTCATCTGGGTTAGCCGCTATAATTAAGAAGTAAATTATCAAAGTGATAAAAATAATATTTTCGATAGCTCTAATATAGTACGACTATGAAAATACGTATTTTAAAAAAGATTTGGTTGCAATTAACGGAGGGGAGATGGAAAGGAGGAGTAGGGGGTGGGGGGGGGGGGGGTTGGGGGCTGGTATGCGTCCGAAAAAAGCTTATATCTCAAAAACTACTGAACGAAATTTAAAAAATGAATATGTTTTGGAATCAGCATGAACTGGGGCATCAACATGGCGTTTAAAAAACTTAAAAAATTAACGAATCACAACTCGATTTTTAAGGTTTTGGCTGGAATTGGCTTATTTTCAGCAACATTTGGAAATTTGAAAAATTAGGCAATAAAATAAGGCCGAAATTTTTCAACCCTTATATATTCGTAAAGAGGATTAAATGGGCATGAAAATGATATAATATACTTTCAAATACGATGTGTAACGAAAAAGTTATTAAACTGAACAGCTTTGAAAATTCAAAAATTTTGCAAAAATCGACCCTGATTTCGGTATGTACATTGCTCTCGCATTCTCTTGTTTGGCAATACTTTAAAAAGACAATAACATGGTTGTTGGAAGCGTAAATTCTAGTTTATTTTGCTATCAAAAACATGTATATTTGCCCCTAAAATTTGAGAGACAAAAATGACTAATTTTTGCCCACAAATCGACAGTTTTCTTGAATTTTTGGATAGAAATAAAGAAATTCAAAAAGAGTTCTAAATAATTTCAAAAAGTAATTTATCACGGCAACAAAATAAGCTATCATACACTTTCCAACTATTCTTTTTCAAAAAGTTATTAGCAGACAATTTTCATGAAGTTCGTTATTTTCGTCACCCAATTCGAGAGTTCTTTGACAATTTTGTATACAAATAAGCAAATTGGCTTTTTTCTACAATTCAAGAACACACTTATTACGGCAACCAAACGGGCCAATACAGACTTTCTAACTTGTCTTCTTCAAAAAAGTTATTAGCAGACACTTTTAATGAAGTTTGTTGTTTTCTTCACCCAATTCGAGAGTTCTTTGAAAATTTTGTAATCAAATCAGCATATTGGCATTTTCTATTCACAAATTCACAAAACTACAGTATCACAGCAACAAAAGAAGCTGTTGTAGACTTTCTAACTCGTCTTCTTTAAAAAGTTATTAACAAACATTTATCATGAAGTTCGACTTTATCTTCACTCTCTTGGAAAATCCTCTGAAAAATTTGCATAAAATCCAACAATTGGCATTTAATTCTACACAAACTTAAAAGGTGCATTATCACAGCAGCAAAATGGTCCATAATAGACTTTTTAACTTGTCGTCTTCAAAAAGTTATTAACAAGCGTTTTTCATGAAGTTCGACTTTTTCCTCACTCTTTTGTAAAAATCTCTAAAAATATTTGTATAAAATCCAACTATTGGCATTTATTCCTACACTAAATTAAAAAGTACATTATCACGACAACAAAATGGGCTATCATAGACTTTCTAACTTGTCTCCTTCAAAAAGTTATTAACGAACATTTTTCATGAAGTTCGACATTTTCTTCACTCTCTTGGAAAATCCTCTAAAAAACTTGTTTCAAATCCAACAATTGGCATTTATTTCTGCACAAACTTAAAAGGCGCATTATCACGGCAATAAAATGGTCCATAAAAGACTTTCTAACTTGTCGTCTTCAAAAAGTTATTAACAAACGTTTTTCATGAAGTTCGACTTTTTCTTCACTCTCTTGAAAAATCCTCAAAAAAATTTGTATAAATTCTAAAATTGGTATTTATTTCTACACAAACCTAAAAGGTACATTATATCGGCCACAAAAAGGGCTATCATAGACTTTCTAACTCGTCTTCTTCAAAAAGTTATTAACAATCGTTTTTCATGAAGTTCGACTTTTTCTTCACTCTCTTGGAAAATTCTCTAAAATACTTGTATAAAATCCAGCAATTGGCATTTATTTATACACAAACCTAAAAGGTACTTTATCACGGCAACAAAAGGGGCTATTATAGATTTTCCAACTCGTCTTTTTCAAAAAGTTATTGACAAACGTTCTTCATGAAGTTCGACTTTTTCTTCACTCTCTTTGAAAATTCTCTGAAAAATTTTTGTGTAAAATCCAACAGTTGGCATTAATTTCTACACAATTTTAAAAGCCACCTTATCACGGCAACAAAATGGGCTAGCATCGACTTTCTAACTCGTCTTCTTTGAAAAGCTATTAAAAAACGTTCTTCATGAAGATCGACTTTTTCTTCCCTCTCTTGTAAAATTCTTTAAAAAATTTGCCTAAAACCCAACAATTGGCATTAATTTCTACACAAATTTAAAAGGTACATTATCAAGGCAACAAAATGGGATATCATAGACTTTCTAACTTATCTTCTTCAAAAATTTTTTAACAAACGTTTTTCATGAAGTTCGACTTTTTCTTCACTCTTTTTGAAATTTCTGAAAAATTTGTAAAAAAAAACAACAATTGGCATTTATTTCTACACAAACCTAAACGGTACTTTATCACGGCAACAAAAGGGGCTATCATAGATTTTCTAACTCGTCTTTTTCAAAAAGTTATTGACAAACGTTCTTCATGAAGTTCGACTTTTTCTTCACTCTCTTTGAAAATTCTCTAAAAAATTTGTGTAAAATCCAACAGTTGGCATTAATTTCTACACAATTTCAAAATCCACCTTATCACGGCAACAAAATGGGCTAGCATCGACTTTCTAACTGGTCTTCTTTAAAAAGCTATTAAAAAACGTTCTTCATGAAGATCGACTTTTTCTTCCCTCTCTTGTAAAATTCTTTAAAAAATTTGCTTAAAACCCAACAATTGGCTTTAATTTCTACAAAAATTTAAAAGGTACATTATCACGGCAACAAAATGGGATATCATAGACTTTCTAACATGTCTTCTCCAAAAATTTTTTAACAAATGTTTTTCATGAAGTTCGACTTTTTCTTCACTCTTTTTGAAAATTCTGAAAAATTTGTAAAAAAAAACAACAATTGGCTTTTTTTTCTACACAAACCTAAAAGGTAAATTATCACGGCAACAAAATGGGCTATCATAGACTTTCTAACTTGTCTTCTCCAAAAAGTTTTTAACAAACGTTTTTCATGAAGTTCGACCTTTTCACTCTTTTTGAAAATTCTCTGAAAAGTTTGTATAAAATCCAGCAATTGGCATATATTTCTACACAAACCTAAAAGGTAATTTATCACGGCAACAAAAGGGGCTATCATAGATTTTCTAACTCGTCTTTTTCAAAAAGTTATTGACAAACGTTCTTCATGAAGTTCGACTTTTTCTTCACTCTCTTTGAAAATTCTCTAAAAAATTTGTGTAAAATCCAACAGTTGGCATTAATTTCTACACAATTTCAAAATCCACCTTATCACGGCAACAAAATGGGCTAGCATCGACTTTCTAACTGGTCTTCTTTAAAAAGCTATTAAAAAACGTTCTTCATGAAGATCGACTTTTTCTTCCCTCTCTTGTAAAATTCTTTAAAAAATTTGCTTAAAACCCAACAATTGGCTTTAATTTCTACAAAAATTTAAAAGGTACATTATCACGGCAACAAAATGGGATATCATAGACTTTCTAACATGTCTTCTCCAAAAATTTTTTAACAAATGTTTTTCATGAAGTTCGACTTTTTCTTCACTCTTTTTGAAAATTCTGAAAAATTTGTAAAAAAAAACAACAATTGGCTTTTTTTTCTACACAAACCTAAAAGGTAAATTATCACGGCAACAAAATGGGCTATCATAGACTTTCTAACTTGTCTTCTCCAAAAAGTTTTTAACAAACGTTTTTCATGAAGTTCGACCTTTTCACTCTTTTTGAAAATTCTCTGAAAAGTTTGTATAAAATCCAGCAATTGGCATATATTTCTACACAAACCTAAAAGGTAATTTATCACGGCAACAAAAGGGGCTATCATAGATTTTCTAGCTTGTCTTTTTCAAAAAGTTATCGACAAACGTTCTTCATGAAGTTCGACTTTTTCTTCACTCTCTTTGAAAATTCTCTAAAAAATTTGTGTAAAATCCAACAGTTGGCATTAATTTCTACACAATTTCAAAAGCCACCTTATCACGACAACAAAATGGGCTAGCATCGACTTTCTAACTGGTCTTCTTTAAAAAGCTATTAAAAAACGTTCTTCATGAAGATCGACTTTTTCTTCCCTCTCTTGTAAAATTCTTTAAAAAATTTGCTTAAAACCCAACAATTGGCATTAATTTCTACACAAATTTAAAAGGTACATTATCACGGCAACAAAATGGGATATCATAGACTTTCTAACTTGTCTTCTCCAAAAATTTTTTAACAAACGTTTTTCATGAAGTTCGACTCATTCTTCACTCTTTTTGAAAATTCTGAAAAATTTGTAAAAAAAAACAACAATTGGCATTTATTTCTACACAAACCTAGAAGGTAAATTATCACGGCAACAAAATGGGCTATCATAGACTTTCTAACTTGTCTTCTCCAAAAAGTTTTTAACAAACGTTTTTCATGAAGTTCGACCTTTTCACTCTTTTTGAAAATTCTCTGAAAAGTTTGTATAAAATCCAGCAATTGGCATATATTTCTACACAAACCTAAAAGGTAATTTATCACGGCAACAAAAGGGGCTATCATAGATTTTCTAGCTTGTCTTTTTCAAAAAGTTATCGACAAACGTTCTTCATGAAGTTCGACTTTTTCTTCACTCTCTTTGAAAATTCTCTAAAAAATTTGTGTAAAATCCAACAGTTGGCATTAATTTCTACACAATTTCAAAAGCCACCTTATCACGACAACAAAATGGGCTAGCATCGACTTTCTAACTGGTCTTCTTTAAAAAGCTATTAAAAAACGTTCTTCATGAAGATCGACTTTTTCTTCCCTCTCTTGTAAAATTCTTTAAAAAATTTGCTTAAAACCCAACAATTGGCATTAATTTCTACACAAATTTAAAAGGTACATTATCACGGCAACAAAATGGGATATCATAGACTTTCTAACTTGTCTTCTCCAAAAATTTTTTAACAAACGTTTTTCATGAAGTTCGACTCATTCTTCACTCTTTTTGAAAATTCTGAAAAATTTGTAAAAAAAACAACAATTGGCATTTATTTCTACACAAACCTAAAAGGTAAATTATCACGGCAACAAAATGGGCTATCATAGACTTTCTAACTTGTCTTCTCCAAAAATTTTTTAACAAACGTTTTTCATGAAGTTCGACTCATTCTTCACTCTTTTTGAAAATTCTGAAAAATTTGTAAAAAAAAACAACAATTGGCATTTATTTCTACACAAACCTAAAAGGTAAATTATCACGGCAACAAAATAAGCTATCATACACTTTCCAACTATTCTTTTTCAAAAAGTTATTAGCAGACAATTTTCATGAAGTTCGTTATTTTCGTCACCCAATTCGACAGTTCTTTGACAATTTCGTATACAAATAAGCAAATTGGCTTTTTTCTACAATTCAAGAACACACTTATTACGGCAACCAAACGGGCCAATACAGACTTTCTAACTTGTCTTCTTCAAAAAAGTTATTAGCAGACACTTTTAATGAAGTTTGTTGTTTTCTTCACCCAATTCGAGAGTTCTTTGAAAATTTTGTAATCAAATCAGCATATTGGCATTTTCTATTCACAAATTCACAAAATTACAGTATCACAGCAACAAAAGAAGCTGTTGTAGACTTTCTAACTCGTCTTCTTTAAAAAGTTATTAACAAACATTTATCATGAAGTTCGACTTTATCTTCACTCTCTTGGAAAATCCTCTGAAAAATTTGCATAAAATCCAACAATTGGCATTTAATTCTACACAAACTTAAAAGGTGCATTATCACAGCAGCAAAATGGTCCATAATAGACTTTTTAACTTGTCGTCTTCAAAAAGTTATTAACAAACGTTTTTCATGAAGTTCGACTTTTTCCTCACTCTTTTGTAAAAATCTCTAAAAATATTTGTATAAAATCCAACTATTGGCATTTATTCCTACACTAAATTAAAAAGTACATTATCACGACAACAAAATGGGCTATCATAGACTTTCTAACTTGTCTCCTTCAAAAAGTTATTAACGAACATTTTTCATGAAGTTCGACATTTTCTTCACTCTCTTGGAAAATCCTCTAAAAAACTTGTTTCAAATCCAACAATTGGCATTTATTTCTGCACAAACTTAAAAGGCGCATTATCACGGCAATAAAATGGTCCATAAAAGACTTTCTAACTTGTCGTCTTCAAAAAGTTATTAACAAACGTTTTTCATGAAGTTCGACTTTTTCTTCACTCTCTTGAAAAATCCTCAAAAAAATTTGTATAAATTCTAAAATTGGTATTTATTTCTACACAAACCTAAAAGGTACATTATATCGGCCACAAAAAGGGCTATCATAGACTTTCTAACTCGTCTTCTTCAAAAAGTTATTAACAATCGTTTTTCATGAAGTTCGACTTTTTCTTCACTCTCTTGGAAAATTCTCTAAAATACTTGTATAAAATCCAGCAATTGGCATTTATTTATACACAAACCTAAAAGGTACTTTATCACGGCAACAAAAGGGGCTATTATAGATTTTCCAACTCGTCTTTTTCAAAAAGTTATTGACAAACGTTCTTCATGAAGTTCGACTTTTTCTTCACTCTCTTTGAAAATTCTCTGAAAAATTTTTGTGTAAAATCCAACAGTTGGCATTAATTTCTACACAATTTTAAAAGCCACCTTATCACGGCAACAAAATGGGCTAGCATCGACTTTCTAACTCGTCTTCTTTGAAAAGCTATTAAAAAACGTTCTTCATGAAGATCGACTTTTTCTTCCCTCTCTTGTAAAATTCTTTAAAAAATTTGCCTAAAACCCAACAATTGGCATTAATTTCTACACAAATTTAAAAGGTACATTATCAAGGCAACAAAATGGGATATCATAGACTTTCTAACTTATCTTCTTCAAAAATTTTTTAACAAACGTTTTTCATGAAGTTCGACTTTTTCTTCACTCTTTTTGAAATTTCTGAAAAATTTGTAAAAAAAACAACAATTGGCATTTATTTCTACACAAACCTAAACGGTACTTTATCACGGCAACAAAAGGGGCTATCATAGATTTTCTAACTCGTCTTTTTCAAAAAGTTATTGACAAACGTTCTTCATGAAGTTCGACTTTTTCTTCACTCTCTTTGAAAATTCTCTAAAAAATTTGTGTAAAATCCAACAGTTGGCATTAATTTCTACACAATTTCAAAATCCACCTTATCACGGCAACAAAATGGGCTAGCATCGACTTTCTAACTGGTCTTCTTTAAAAAGCTATTAAAAAACGTTCTTCATGAAGATCGACTTTTTCTTCCCTCTCTTGTAAAATTCTTTAAAAAATTTGCTTAAAACCCAACAATTGGCTTTAATTTCTACAAAAATTTAAAAGGTACATTATCACGGCAACAAAATGGGATATCATAGACTTTCTAACATGTCTTCTCCAAAAATTTTTTAACAAATGTTTTTCATGAAGTTCGACTTTTTCTTCACTCTTTTTGAAAATTCTGAAAAATTTGTAAAAAAAAACAACAATTGGCATTTATTTCTACACAAACCTAAAAGGTAAATTATCACGGCAACAAAATGGGCTATCATAGACTTTCTAACTTGTCTTCTCCAAAAAGTTTTTAACAAACGTTTTTCATGAAGTTCGACCTTTTCACTCTTTTTGAAAATTCTCTGAAAAGTTTGTATAAAATCCAGCAATTGGCATATATTTCTACACAAACCTAAAAGGTAATTTATCACGGCAACAAAAGGGGCTATCATAGATTTTCTAGCTTGTCTTTTTCAAAAAGTTATCGACAAACGTTCTTCATGAAGTTCGACTTTTTCTTCACTCTCTTTGAAAATTCTCTAAAAAATTTGTGTAAAATCCAACAGTTGGCATTAATTTCTACACAATTTCAAAAGCCACCTTATCACGACAACAAAATGGGCTAGCATCGACTTTCTAACTGGTCTTCTTTAAAAAGCTATTAAAAAACGTTCTTCATGAAGATCGACTTTTTCTTCCCTCTCTTGTAAAATTCTTTAAAAAATTTGCTTAAAACCCAACAATTGGCATTAATTTCTACACAAATTTAAAAGGTACATTATCACGGCAACAAAATGGGATATCATAGACTTTCTAACTTGTCTTCTCCAAAAATTTTTTAACAAACGTTTTTCATGAAGTTCGACTCATTCTTCACTCTTTTTGAAAATTCTGAAAAATTTGTAAAAAAAACAACAATTGGCATTTATTTCTACACAAACCTAAAAGGTAAATTATCACGGCAACAAAATGGGCTATCATAGACTTTCTAACTTGTCTTCTCCAAAAAGTTTTTAACAAACGTTTTTCATGAAGTTCGACCTTTTCACTCTTTTTGAAAATTCTCTGAAAAGTTTGTATAAAATCCAGCAATTGGCATATATTTCTACACAAACCTAAAAGGTAATTTATCACGGCAACAAAAGGGGCTATCATAGATTTTCTAGCTTGTCTTTTTCAAAAAGTTATCGACAAACGTTCTTCATGAAGTTCGACTTTTTCTTCACTCTCTTTGAAAATTCTCTAAAAAATTTGTGTAAAATCCAACAATTGGCATTAATTTCTACACAAATTTAAAAGCCATTTTATTACGGCAACAAAATGGGCTATCATCGACTTACTAACTCGTCTTCTTCAAAAAGCTATTAACAAACGTTCTTCATGAAGATCGACTTTTTCTTCCCTCTCTTGGAAAATTCTCTAAGAAATTTGTTTAAAACCAAACAATTGGCATCAATTTCTACACAAATTTAAAAGGTGCATTATCATGGCAACAAAATGGTCTATAACAGACTTTCTAACTTGTCGTCTTCAAAAAGTTATTAACAAACGTTTTTCATGAAGTTCGACTCTTTCTTCACTCTCTTGTTAAATTTTATCTAAAAAATTTGTAAAATATCTTTGATTGAAATTCTTATGTGCGCTTCATAAGCTGATAGCTATCCAAAAGGTGATCATTGATCGATAGCATGTCCGACATACATTATAGTGTTATTTCTTTTTTATTATTTTAAAGGTTGCTGATTAATCAGCGTTATTCTTGCATTTTTTCAATACAACTATTCCTTTGGTAAAACGTTGCCAGAATAGCGGTGAATTCAACGGTAGTTTTTTGTATAATTCAACTTTTGCGGTAATTTTTACCCGCATAAGCTTGTGGAGAAACTTCAACTGTTAATATTTTTCATCGCAATGAGCGCAAGTCTAATGTTTTTATTCAAATTCATCGCAAATCTTTTATTTTATAGCTAATTTTGCAGTAAACTCTCAACCAACGTGTGTGTGTGTAAGCTTGTGTGTGCGTTTGTGGGGTAACCGGTTTGTCTGTGTGTGTGTGTGTGTGTGTGTGTGAGTGTGTGTGTAGGTGTTTGTGTGTGTGTGTGTTGTAGGTGGGGGTCAAGCAATGGGGTTAGGGTTGAGAAGAAGGCTGATGAGAGGGGAGTTCAACTCGATAGGGGGAGGAGAGTGGACAAGGTAAGTGTTGTGGGTAAAGGACGGGAGGGCTGACGATGGCAATTTTGAGTGTTTTTGATCTGAGTGGTCAGCTGGGGAGATGGTCTGATCATAGCCTACTTGGGTCTGAAATTGGGTCTGATCATAGTCTGATTAAGGTCTGGACAATGGTCTGAATTTTGGTCTGGACCATGGTCTGGAGATGGTCTGATCAGAACTCCTTCGGTCTGGAAAGTCTGATCAGAACACATTGAGTCTGAAAGTCTTTTCAGAGATAATTTCGGTCTGGAAAGCCTGATCAGAGATAATTTTGGTCTGGAAAGTCTGATCAGAAGCAAATTTGGGTCTAGACCTCAACCTGGGAAGAAAGAAAGAATAAAAAGAAGAAGAAAATGAAAGAAAGAGCGAACGAGAGAGGGAATCTCAGAAAAATTTCAAAATTTAGTATTATTGATAACCACAAGGAGGCTTGGTAATGTGCCTTTGCACATGATGTTCTGACTCCGTTCATCTACATTTCTCACTGAATTCTCTAAAAAAAATAAACATTTCGTTCAACAAACCACTAAACAAATAAAGGAACCGATGAGATCCCCTAATAATGTGGCTACCAAAAAAGACGCAATAAAAATCAAATATTTAAAGATAATAAATACGACCAAAACTCGCTGTCCATTTTTTTAAAACAATTAACAACCAAATCAAAATGGCATTAAAAAGAACTTATACTAAAAATGAACTTGAACTTCATTAGAAAAAGATATGAAACTTTTCGTCAATGCGATTTGGCAACAAGTCGATAAGAAAAGAGCAAAAGAACAAAACTTTAGAAAGGGTTGCTTTTTTTGAGAAGAATAAATGTCAAACAGATTAAAAAGGTTATGTATCAACTAAACTCTTTAAGAGATTAATTATACCTCCATTGAAAGTTTTTAAGATCTTTCATTATCAAGGATATGTCATACAACTAAGAAAAAAATTTTATTCCGATTCTTTCAAAGGCCAAAGGATCGCCCATAATCGTGATACTGTTAAAAGAAAACAAAAACCTAAAAAAAGCACAAAGATGAAAAAATCACAAAAATTTTTTGATAACTTGTAGTACCAAAAACAAAGACCATTTTGGGGAAAATAAAGAGCAAACTGTTATAGCGAGCAGAATATAGTTCACAAGGCAAAGATTGTGACCTGTCTCTATAGATAATAAGCTGAAACTTAAGAGAAATAAGATTGGGAAAACTCGAATATATATTGTGTCTTTTTAAAAACCAAATGTCTTCAAAATTTATTTGGTAAATGGGTACCTATTATGTGTTCAAACTCCAGTTACTTTGATGCGGTAAATTTTTAAAAAATAAGCAGTACATACATGTTAATTTTTTCAGAGCTGCATTGGTCTCACAGTTGCCGACTCCTCACGTTTACTGTGAAAGGTATATACGCACTATTAGACGAACTGCGATATGATCAAGTGCAGTTCTGCCCTATGTTTAAGTGAATACAGTTGTAAGAAAACACACTCTTTTCGGTTCAAGTAATGTTATTGGAAAGCGGAGTACTCGCAGTCAGAAGAAAAGGGAAAGACGATATTAGGTCTCGAAACCTTCTCGGCTAGACCCAGCTTCAACCCCTCAATCCCCTGCCAGAAGTGGAGGAGTAAACTCAAGATGACCCTCGTTGCAAAGTTAAATATTGAAGTAGCAGACCTCCTAATATGGAAGCCGACACCAGTCATATATCCCCCCGTGCCAGTAGATTAAAAGGCAGTGTAAAATCCAACACAAACAGAAGAAAGATTTAGACTCACAACTATCACCATGCGATAGCCAAATCGAACGACGAATGTAAAATAATAGACAGAATATGAGTGTTATGCGGCAGTAATCCTTGAGATATAGCAGACAAGAAAGCAAAGTCAATGATCTACCTGACCATTGGAATTGAGGGACGTAAGATGTACACCCGAAAACTCTCACATACAAACATCAAATACAAAAAATAACTGCACACTATTTGTGGGAGAAACTTGAACTGACGTTCTTACGATCCAGGAATGTCACCTTCGATCTCAACTTAAGATTGACGAGACGACAGCTGATAGGCGAAACGATGGAGCAATTCCATTCGGTCCTAAGATCACTAGCAGAATACTGTCAAATGGGAACACTCGGGGAGGGGCTGTTAAAAGATATTTTTACAGCGAACATGAACAACCCCGACATTAAAAAGGAACTTCTGTAAGCAACATTAGAAAAGACAAAGGACTAGAATTAGCCATTAGCGTTGATTTTGGTGCCCAAAAGCAACTAGCAATGCAATCAAAGAACAATGCCAACCCCTCAATGGTCTCAACAGAAGGAAGATCAGAGCCAATTTCAGCACTCTTCAACTCAAGATATTGAGGCAACCGAAAAAGTCCAGAGGAGGCTACCCTCGGTCAAGTAGACAACCATTATGCAACAATCACAACAAAACTACTGCAACTGCGGACAGCCTTGGAATAAAGGACACAGAGCAAAGTGCCAAAGAATCGGAGAGATATGCAGGCATGCAACAAGCCCAGTCACCTTGCAAAAGTTTGTAGATCCAACCTGGCCAGAAAAACCCCTAAAAATATCAACGAAATAACAGAAAACGATCATAGACGTGTGGAAGAAGAAATTAGTTTGGTATCTTTAAATACCGCCACGGAATAAATCCTAGAGAACGCAGATGATGACTACAGGGTGAACCTCATCTCCCCCACAGATGAACCAATAACGCCTACAAAATTACACTTCAAATTTGGCAACACAAAATACTGGGTAATGGTGAACACTGGCAGCTCAAACAGCCTAATCACAGATTGCCTGCCGTACGAAAGGAAGGACCACGAGAGCAACAGTTGGTTGAGTTGCAAAACGAATCCAAATAATTTACGAAGCTTCACCAGCACACTTATAAGAAATGCTGGAAGAATGTACAGCGACATCGAGTGCAAAAGATGGAACGCATAGCAGACCTAATTCTATTGCCAAGCAACCAGAAAGCAATCTTTGGACAATATCTGTTCGAAGGACTGGGAATTCGAATCATCCTTTTTTCATCATCATCGACCGCAGAAGGTAAGAACATTGCAATGATACAAATTATGAACCGTAAAAACCTTGAAAAAGAGCTCAATACTTTTCTCCAAACATATAAAAAGAATAGGACACTCGATAAATTACAAAATAAATTCTATGTTTTAAAGCAGCTTCACATCGGTACACCAACGAGGTCGAAGAAAACATATCCACTTAAAAAACACAGGTCGAAGAAGAGTTGAAACAACTACAAACAAACAACAACATAATAAAATTGGACAAATGCTGCCATAAAAACCTCCTCTTTCCAATAGTATTCACAAACAACCGACATAAAACAGTAAAACTAGCAACGGACACCAAAGTCATAAACAGGGCGATGCACAAAAACAAATACGAAAAACAAATAATCGGTTGCTTAATTGACAACAACGTACAATCAGGCATGGAATTGTCGTGTACAATTGAAGTAATAATTTCAATCATCAATCCAATCTAGAGAACGCATATAGCTAATTACCATTAGACGAATAAACTGCAAAACAATACAATTTAAGCATAGTAGGCACACCAGTCACCGGAACGTATCGAATTATAACATGTTTTTATGGCCTTACAGATATGCGGGGAGAATTTCGAAAGGCAATCAACAAAACGCTAGGAAGTCTTAGAGATACATACTGTTGTCTGAACGGTATATTCATTGTTACCGGCGGAAGAGCAACAAAAAATCACAATGAAAATGTAATCAACTGCATTGAAAGACTTGACAAAGAAAATCTCTGAATAAAATCGGAAAAATGTCGCTGTGCGAAGAAACAAATTTAATGATTAGAATTCAATATCAATAAACATTGTATTAAACCACTAATCAGGAAAACGAAAGCTATACAATGTCTAGAAGAACTAAGTACAAGCTAACAACTAAAATCCTTTCTTGGTAACATACATCACCTCAAATCTAACATTTAGGATCTACGATCCAAGATCGCACCTAACCTTTCCACAACATGAAGAGTTTTTTGAAAACGGTTGAAAAAAACATCAGCCACATTTGGAATCATAATTATCAGCTAGCATTCAGGAACACAAAACAACACATAAAGGATCTTATCAAAAATACAAGAAAAACAAGAGTTCGTACGGACGCCACGCGCTCCGGACTCAGAGCAGTAACAATTGAGATGAATCAAGGGACAAACAAAGGGTCGGAATGAATAGAGTACAGAACACGTTTCCTTAAAAAACTGAAGAAAATTATAGTATAAATGAGTTCAGACTGTTAGTCTGGTACCTCGAACAATAATAAACACTATTTAAACGGCCAATTTTTTTAGTGCAATCTGATCACAAAACACTTTTATCTATCCGCAAAGACAGGCTACAAGAGCACATCAAAGTAGGCTAACACGTTGGTGTGATAGACTAATCGCCTTTCATTTCCAATAGAACATATACCGAGATCAAAGATAGGACTCAGAGATCGCATGTCATGAAACCCACAAAGTGCAGAAAAACCAATTAGTATGTACGACAAAAACTTTGTAATTGTTCAAGTGGACGACATCATACAAACAATAAAGGCAATTAGACGACGAGGAAGACCGCGAAAAAGAAAATTACTGGAATTTTCTTTCGATGCAACAATAATAAATTTAAGTTCTGAAAACAAACGCCCAATGGTTCGCCCAAGTAAAATACCCCTAAAACTGAAGGACCATTTTACAAAGAAAAAAAATATTACACAAGACAAAAATGCCAACGAATCAAAACAACATAATTACAACCTACGCTGCGAACAAAACAAATCAAACCTAGTCAACCAAGTGACGTATTATATGGTAAGAAGACCAAGAGTCACCAAACACGCAATAGCACAACAGCATTTGCCACTTTGTACTTCTAATACACAGTCGCTAAAAAAGCAGAATAATCCAATCGAAATGAACTCTCAAACTAGCAACTCACAAAACCAACGTCTTCAGTTACGCCATCAAAAAGTCCATTATCATTCTCAACATATCTGAGCTGATTAAAGAAATTCAACCCAAAATAGATCATGACCAAGACAGAGCAATCAAGGATGTGTAGAGTACAAAACTCATTGTTGCCATGTAAATAGAGGTTCGGTCTTGCGAGAAATTAGAGACTGCATCACACAAGGGTATGAGCGGAGGTGCAAAGCCGTAAGCCAGCAATTTCACTAGCAATCCCAAACATTATGAAAAAGGCAGTTACAGAGGTATTGCGCAACCTATCCTGGCTCATGGGGATTGAGTGAATTGGCCCATAGACTATGTTGGGCCTTCATCAACAGAGATTTAAATAAAAAGTCCAAAAAAGCCGTCCTTGCACCGAGTTCAGTAGGAGTATTAAAATCATAATACCAAAAACTAAATGGTCGCCAATCATAACATGCGGCCAACCTGAAGAAGAGATGCAACTGGAATTCAACTGACAATTACTATACGGTCGAGGAGGACAAGTATATTTTCTCGCGTGCATCGACCGATTCTCAAAATTCCTAATCCTTAAGCTCTATATAAACGCTAATCCCGCCAATATAGAACACTTCCTAAACATATTTATAGCTATTGAAGAAATACCTAGAACAACAATTATGGACCAGGCCAGATGCCAAAGAGGAAATATAGTCAAGGAATTCTGCAAAAGAAATAACATCAAAACAATATTTTTCCAAGCTACAGACCATCGGTCGACAGGAATCGTTGAGAGACTTATACAATCGTTCAACCGAACACCAGCTTGTATTAAACTAGACCCAAACCTACACCACTTCAAGTTAAACCAGTGATTAAGACAAATTGGATATGAACTAAGGGTATGCCGATTAAAATCAACCAATATATAGCCGCTTGAGGCACAATTTGGACGCCCGGCAAATACAACTGCAACTGATTAAACTTCGCTCCCTGAAAACAGCAAGCGAAAGAAAACCATATGTAAAACATGATTATTTAGATGACCTTATCATGCGAGATGACGAGCTAATCTCTGACAAGAAGTAGGTACAGGAGGCTCTCGACAGCTATGAAGAAGTACAAACATTTAAGGAACGAAAGCTGTTTGCATTTAAGAAAGAGAAGGGCAGAGTCCCACAGACACTTCTAATGACGCCACAATCCCCCTGCAGCCCATCGTTAGGTATAGTCGAGGATTACAACGTCCAGCTTCACCATGACGACTATCAAGTATATTGGTCAAGACGTTACAGTACTACATAAATTGGAAATTGCTCGACTCAGTACCCCAACCCAAACTCGACACCCATTAATTCATTTTGGCGCAAGAAAAACTGTTACGAACAGTCATAGTATACTACAACGTCGGATGACACAGCACTAACAGGAGCAAACGGTAAAACTAAAGGGCGAGCATATAATCCGCAAACGACCCAACAGTTTTTCTGCGAATCCGAATCTATCCAATTTGACAAAGTCAATTGTACAAAAGTTCCCATAAATAGGAAATAAACACAACCACCAAAAAAGTAAAAGAGCGGAGCCAAAAGAAGACAAAAACTAAACCATTGAAAACTTGACAAAGAAAAACTCTGAATAAATTCAGATAAATGTCTCTGTGCGAAGAAACAAAATTAATGATTAGCATTCAATATCAATAAAAATGGCATTAAACCACAAATCAGAAAAACGAAAGCTATACAATGTCTAAAGGAACTAATTACAAGCTAACAACTAAAATCCTTTCTTGGTAACATACATCACCTCAAATCTAACATTTAGGATCTACGATCCAAGATCGCACCTAACCTTTCCACAACATGAAGAGTTTTTTGAAAACCGTTGAAAAAAACATCAGCCACATTTGGAATCATAATTATCAGCTAGCATTCAGGAACACAAAACAACACATAAAGGATCTTATCAAAAATACAAGAAAAACAAGAGTTCGTACGGACGCCACGCGCTCCGGACTCAGAGCAGTAACAATTGAGATGAATCAAGGGACAAACAAAGGGTCGGAATGAATAGAGTACAGAACACGTTTCCTTAAAGAACTGAAGAAAATTATAGTATAAATGAGTTCAGACTGTTAGTCTGGTACCTCGAACAATAATAAACACTATTTAAACGGCCAATTTTTTTAGTGCAATCTGATCACAAAACACTTTTATCTATCCGCAAAGACAGGCTACAAGAGCACATCAAAGTAGGCTAACACGTTGGTGTGATAGACTAATCGCCTTTCATTTCCAATAGAACATATACCGAGATCAAAGATAGGACTCAGAGATCGCATGTCATGAAACCCACAAAGTGCAGAAAAACCAATTAGTATGTACGACAAAAACTTTGTAATTGTTCAAGTGGACGACATCATACAAACAATAAAGGCAATTAGACGACGAGGAAGACCGCGAAAAAGAAAATTACTGGAATTTTCTTTCGATGCAACAATAATAAATTTAAGTTCTGAAAACAAACGCCCAATGGTTCGCCCAAGTAAAATACCCCTAAAACTGAAGGACCATTTTACAAAGAAAAAAAATATTACACAAGACAAAAATGCCAACGAATCAAAACAACATAATTACAACCTACGCTGCGAACAAAACAAATCAAACCTAGTCAACCAAGTGACGTATTATATGGTAAGAAGACCAAGAGTCACCAAACACGCAATAGCACAACAGCATTTGCCACTTTGTACTTCTAATACACAGTCGCTAAAAAAGCAGAATAATCCAATCGAAATGAACTCTCAAACTAGCAACTCACAAAACCAACGTCTTCAGTTACGCCATCAAAAAGTCCATTATCATTCTCAACATATCTGAGCTGATTAAAGAAATTCAACCCAAATTAGATCATGAACAAGACAGAGCAATCAAGGATGTGTTGAGTACAAAACTCATTGTTGCCATGTAGATAGAGGTTGGGTCTTGCGAGAAATTAGAGACCGCATCACACAAGGGTATGAGCGGAGGTGCAAAGCCGTAAGCCAGCAATTTCACTAGCAATCCCAAACATTATGAAAAAGGCAGTTACAGAGGTATTGCGCAACCTATCCTGGCTCATGGGGATTGAGTGAATTGGCCCATAGACTATGTTGGGCCTTCATCAACAGAGATTTAAATAAAAAGTCCAAAAAAGCCGTCCTTGCACCGAGTTCAGTAGGAGTATTAAAATCATAATACCAAAAACTAAATGGTCGCCAATCATAACATGCGGCCAACCTGAAGAAGAGATGCAACTGGAATTCAACTGACAATTACTAGACGGTCGAGGAGGACAAGTATATTTTCTCGCGTGCATCGACCGATTCTCAAAATTCCTAATCCTTAAGCTCTATATAAACGCTAATCCCGCCAATATAGAACACTTCCTAAACATATTTATAGCTATTAGAGAAATACCTAGAATAACACTTATGGACCAGGCCAGATGCCAAACAGGAAATATAGTCAAGGAATTCTGCAAAAGAAATAACATCAAAACGATATTTGTCCACGCTACAGACCATCGATCGATAGGAATCGTTGAGAGACTTATACAATCGTTCAACCGAACACCAGCTTTTATTAAACTAGACCCATACCTACATCACTTCAAGTTAAAACAGTGATTAAGACAAATTGGATATGAACTAAGGGTATGCCGTAAAAAGCAACCAATATGTAGCCGCTTGAGGCACAATTTGGACGCCAGGCAATTACAACTACAACTGATTAAACTTCGCTCCCAGAAAACAGCAACCGAAAGAAAACCATATGTAAAGCATGATTATTTAGATGACCTTATCATGCGAGATGACGAGCTAATCTCTGACAAGAAGTAGGTACAGGAGGCTCTCGACAGCTATGAAGAAGTACAAACATTTATGGAACGAAAGCTGTTTGCATTTAAGAAAGAGAAGGGCAGAGGCCCACAGACACTTCTTATGACGCCACAATCCCCCTGCAGCCCATCGTTAGGAATAGTCGAGGATTACAACGTCCAGCTTCACCATGACGACTATCAAGTATACTGGTCAAGACGTTACAGTACTACATAAATTGGAAATTGCTCGACTCAGTACCCCAACCCAAACCCGACTCCAATTAATTCATTTTGGCGCAAGAACAACTGTTAAGAACAGTCAATGTATACTACAACGTCGGATGACACAGCACTAACAGGAGCAAACGGTAAAATTAGAGGGCGAGCATACAATTCGCAAACGACCCAACAGTTTTTCTGCGAATCCGAATCTCTCCGATTTGCCAAAGTCAATGGTACAAAAGTTCCCATAAAAAAGAAATAAACACAACCACCAAAAAATAAAAGAGCGGAGCCAAAAGAAGACAAAAAATAAAGCTCCTGATTATCGTCAAAAGAGACCGAAAGCGTGGACCCAACCAAGAGACATGGCCTATCAGAAGAGAACGAGGATTCATATTAAGACCCCCAGAGAGACTTCGCTGTTGATGAGATTTCAGAAGAGCAATGACCACGGTGGAGCAAACGGGACAACATCCGACCGGTAAAGTTCGGAGACTCAGATATCCCCACTACCGACGACAGACTGCATGGGTTCTAACTTGATTCGCCAAGAAAGCGCTCCACGGGCACTTGCAATTTCCAACCGACTGAAACAGAAGAAGATGTCTATATGCCCCCAAACGAAGGTAGCAAACAACATGAGCCTGTCAACTTTGCCGAAATTTCTGACAGGGATACCTCCCCCATACTCAGGACAAGACAAGAACTGGACCCCCAAGAACTCTGAAAAACTTTGTAAATTTTGTTTCTTCCTCGAGGGGAAATCTTGTGTATAGGTACCTATTATATACCGGGGCGAGGTGGTAGAAATATGACTCGACAAAACGTCGTCTGGGGGGGGGTGTCATTCCGGGTCGTTAAATACACGGACCCGGAAGAAGTTAATGACCCGGTAAGTCGAATCATATATCTGGTATTTCAGAACAATGACCCGGTCTTTCTATTCATAAATCTGGTATTTCGGAACAATGACCCGGTCTGTCGAGTCATAATCCTACCGTTTCGAATCATAAATCAACCTAATTCGATTCATGCGGCCCCTACTTCGAATCATAAATCTACATAATTCGAGTCATGCATCTCGTATTTCGAATCATAAATCCACATAATTCGAGTCATGCATCTTGTATTTCGAATCATAAATCAGGTATTTCGGAACAATGACCCGGTCTTTCGATTCATAAATTTGGTATTTCGGAACAATGACCCGGTCTGTCGAGTCATAATCCTACCGTTTCGAATCATAAATCAACCTAAATCGATTCATGCGGCCCCTACTTCGAATCATAAATCTACATAATTCGAGTCATGCATCTCGTGTTTCGAGAGCTGAAATAGGTTAAATACTGTCGGAAAAAATCTACAGTTGAACTAACGAACAACTTTTTGAGATTTTGCAGTATGTTTTGGGTGTGTTTCCCTCCTCCTTCTCTCAACCGGGCTGGGGACCGGCTACGGCGGAGTTACAAACAAACAACTGTATGAGAATTGAGCAGAGCACTAGAAAAAAAAACTAGGCTCGAAAAGCTCTCTCCAAAAAAGAAACACTAAACAGACAAAGTAAAATAATAATAAAGGTATAATAGTGTCATAGATTAAAACCAGAATTAAGCAAGGAGGCTCGTTAATGTGCGATTGCACATAATGTTCCAACTATTCTCAAATAGACGTTTTAAAATAAAATTTTCAAATAAGCGAAAAACCTCAACTAAGAGACGAACTTTTTTCTATGACAGTTAGGCGGACCATTCTTTTTGCATTACAAACTAAATAGTACTGGTAGTCTGGGATATCAATTTGGTCCACTTTCAACAACTCTAAGACCTAATCAAAAAGACCTATTTTTAAAATTCGTTATTCACGAAATTCGCAAATTTCTGTATGAAAACCCAACTTTTTTCCTAGGCAAGCTATACCAAAAAATCTTTTCGCTTTAGACTCTAGGTACTCATGGGACACTCCATGCCGGGTTTGGTTTGATTTGGACAACTCCTTGACCCCATGAAAAAGACCTATTTCTAAAATTCGTTATTCGCGAAATTCGCAAATTTCCGTATGAAAACCCAACTTTTTTCCTAGGCAAGCTATACCAAAAAATCTTTTCGGTTTAGACTCTAGGTACTCATGGGACACTCCATGCAGAGTTTGGTTTGATTTGGACAACTCCTTGACCCCATGAAAAAGACCTATTTTTAAAATTCGTTATTCGCGAAATTCGCAAATTTCCGTATGAAAACCCAAGTTTTTTCCTAGGCAAGCTATACCAAAAAATATTTTCGCTTTAGACTCTAGGTACTCTTGGGACACTCCATGGCGGGTTTGGTTTGATTTGGACAACTCCTTGACCCCATGAAAAAGACCTATTTTTAAAATTCGTTATTCGCGAAATTCGCAAATTTCCGTATGAAAACCCAAGTTTTTTCCTAGGCAAGCTATACCAAAAAATCTTTTCGCTTTAGACTCTAGGTACTCATGGGACACTTCATGCCGGGTTTGGTTTGATTTGGACAACTCCTTGACCCCATGAAAAAGACCTATTTTTAAAATTCGTTATTCGCGAAATTCGCAAATTTCCGTATGAAAACCCAACTTTTTTCCTAGGCAAGCTATACCAAAAAATCTTTTCGCTTTAGACTCTAGGTACTCACGTTATTCGCGAAATTCGCAAATTTCCGTATGAAAACCCAAGTTTTTTCCTAGGCAAGCTATACCAAAAAATTTTTTCGCTTTAGACTCTAGGTACTCATAGAACACTCCATGCCGAGGTTGGTTTGATTTGGACAACTCCTTGACCCCACGAAAAAGACCTATTTTTAAAATTCGTTATTCGCGAAATTCGCTGAAAACCCAACTTTTTTCCTAGGCAAGCTATACCAAAAAATCTTTTCGCTTTAGACTCTAGGCACTCACGTTATTCGCGAAATTCGCAAATTTCCGTATGAAAACCCAAGTTTTTTCCTAGGCAAGCTATACCAAAGATTTTTTCGCTTTAGACTCTAGGTACTCATAGAACACTCCATGCCGAGGTTGGTTTGATTTGGACAACTCCTTGACCCCATGAAAAAGACCTCCTATTTTTAAAATTCGTTATTCGCGAAATTCGCAAATTTCCGTATGAAAACCCAACTTTTTTCCTAGGCAAGCTATACCAAAAAATTTTTTCGCTTTAGACTCTAGGTACTCATGGGACACTTCATGCCGAGGTTGGTTTGATTTGGACAACTCCTTGACCCCATGAAAAAGACCTCCTATTTTTAAAATTCGTTATTCGCGAAATTCGCAAATTTCCGTATGAAAACCCAACTTTTTTCCTAGGCAAGCTATACCAAAAAATTTTTTCGCTTTAGACTCTAGGTACTCATAGAACACTCCATGCCGAGGTTGGTTTGATTTGGACAACTCCTTGACCCCATGAAAAAGACCTCCTATTTTTAAAATTCGTTATTCGCGAAATTCGCAAATTTCCGTATGAAAACCCAACTTTTTTCCTAGGCAAGCTATACCAAAAAATCTTTTCGCTTTAGACTCTAGGTACTCACGTTATTCGCGAAATTCGCAAATTTCCGTATGAAAACCCAAGTTTTTTCCTAGGCAAGCTATACCAAAAAATTTTTTCGCTTTAGACTCTAGGTACTCATAGAACACTCCATGCCGAGGTTGGTTTGATTTGGACAACTCCTTGACCCCACGAAAAAGACCTATTTTTAAAATTCGTTATTCGCGAAATTCGCTGAAAACCCAACTTTTTTCCTTGGCAAGCTATACCAAAAAATCTTTTCGCTTTAGACTCTAGGCACTCACGTTATTCGCGAAATTCGCAAATTTCCGTATGAAAACCCAAGTTTTTTCCTAGGCAAGCTATACCAAAAAATTTTTTCGCTTTAGACTCTAGGTACTCATAGAACACTCCATGCCGAGGTTGGTTTGATTTGGACAACTCCTTGACCCCATGAAAAAGACCTCCTATTTTTAAAATTCGTTATTCGCGAAATTCGCAAATTTCCGTATGAAAACCCAACTTTTTTCCTAGGCAAGCTATACCAAAAAAAATCTTTTCGCTTTAGACTCTAGGTACTCACGTTATTCGCGAAATTCGCAAATTTCCGTATGAAAACCCAAGTTTTTTCCTAGGCAAGCTATACCAAAAAATCTTTTCGCTTTAGACTCTAGGTACTCATGGGACACTTCATGCCGGGTTTGGTTTGATTTGGACAACTCCTTGACCCCATGAAAAAGACCTATTTTTAAAATTCGTTATTCGCGAAATTCGCAAATTTCCGTATGAAAACCCAACTTTTTTCCTAGGCAAGCTATACCAAAAAATCTTTTCGCTTTAGACTCTAGGTACTCACGTTATTCGCGAAATTCGCAAATTTCCGTATGAAAACCCAAGTTTTTTCCTAGGCAAGCTATACCAAAAAATTTTTTCGCTTTAGACTCTAGGTACTCATAGAACACTCCATGCCGAGGTTGGTTTGATTTGGACAACTCCTTGACCCCACGAAAAAGACCTATTTTTAAAATTCGTTATTCGCGAAATTCGCTGAAAACCCAACTATTTTCCTAGGCAAGCTATACCAAAAAATCTTTTCGCTTTAGACTCTAGGCACTCACGTTATTCGCGAAATTCGCAAATTTCCGTATGAAAACCCAAGTTTTTTCCTAGGCAAGCTATACCAAAAACTTTTTTCGCTTTAGACTCTAGGTACTCATAGAACACTCCATGCCGAGGTTGGTTTGATTTGGACAACTCCTTGACCCCATGAAAAAGACCTCCTATTTTTAAAATTCGTTATTCGCGAAATTCGCAAATTTCCGTATGAAAACCCAACTTTTTTCCTAGGCAAGCTATACCAAAAAATTTTTTCGCTTTAGACTCTAGGTACTCATGGGACACTTCATGCCGGGTTTGGTTTGATTTGGACAACTCCTTGACCCCATGAAAAAGACCTATTTTTAAAATTCGTTATTCGCGAAATTCGCAAATTTCCGTATGAAAACCCAACTTTTTTCCTAGGCAAGCTATACCAAAAAATCTTTTCGCTTTAGACTCTAGGTACTCACGTTATTCGCGAAATTCGCAAATTTCCGTATGAAAACCCAAGTTTTTTCCTAGGCAAGCTATACCAAAAAATTTTTTCGCTTTAGACTCTAGGTACTCATAGAACACTCCATGCCGAGGTTGTTTTGATTTGGACAACTCCTTGACCCCATGAAAAAGACCTATTTTTAAAATTCGTTATTCGCGAAATTCGCAAATTTCCGTATGAAAACCCAACTTTTTTCCTAGGCAAGCTATACCAAAAAATCTTTTCGCTTTAGACTCTAGGTACTCATGGGACACTCCATGCAGAGTTTGGTTTGATTTGGACAACTCCTTGACCCCATGAAAAAGACCTATTTTTAAAATTCGTTATTCGCGAAATTCGCAAATTTCCGTATGAAAACCCAACTTTTTTCCTAGGCAAGCTATACCAAAAAATCTTTTCGCTTTAGACTCTAGGTACTCATGGGACACTTCATGCCGGGTTTGGTTTGATTTGGACAACTCCTTGACCCCATGAAAAAGACCTATTTTTAAAATTCGTTATTCGCGAAATTCGCAAATTTCCGTATGAAAACCCAAGTTTTTTCCTAGGCAAGCTATACCAAAAAATCTTTTCGCTTTAGACTCTAGGTACTCATAGGAGACTCCAAGCCGAGTTTGGTTCACTTTGGACAACTCTAAGACCTAATCAAAAAGACCTATTTTTAAAAATTATTTAAAATTACTTATTAGAAATAATCGCAAATTTCCGTATGAAAACCCAACTTTTTTCCTAGGCAAGCTATACCAAAAAATTTTTTCACTTTAGACTCTAGGTACTCATAGAACACTCCATGCCGAGTTTGGTTTGATTTGGACAACTCCTTGACCCCATGAAAAAGACCTATTTTTAAAATTCGTTATTCGCGAAATTCGCAAATTTCCGTATGAAAACCCAACTTTTTTCCTAGGCAAGCTATACCAAAAAATCTTTTCGCTTTAGACTCTAGGTACTCATGGGACACTTCATGCCGGGTTTGGTTTGATTTGGACAACTCCTTGACCCCATGAAAAAGACCTATTTTTAAAATTCGTTATTCGCGAAATTCGCAAATTTCCGTATGAAAACCCAACTTTTTTCCTAGGCAAGCTATACCAAAAAATCTTTTCGCTTTAGACTCTAGGTACTCACGTTATTCGCGAAATTCGCAAATTTCCGTATGAAAACCCAAGTTTTTTCCTAGGCAAGCTATACCAAAAAATTTTTTCACTTTAGACTCTAGGTACTCATAGAACACTTCATGCCGGGTTTGGTTTGATTTGGACAACTCCTTGACCCCATGAAAAAGACCTATTTTTAAAATTCGTTATTCGCGAAATTCGCAAATTTCCGTATGAAAACCCAACTTTTTTCCTAGGCAAGCTATACCAAAAAATTTTTTCACTTTAGACTCTAGGTACTCATAGAACACTCCATGCCGAGTTTGGTTTGATTTGGACAACTCCTTGACCCCATGAAAAAGACCTATTTTTAAAATTCGTTATTCGCGAAATTCGCAAATTTCCGTATGAAAACCCAACTTTTTTCCTAGGCAAGCTATACCAAAAAATCTTTTCGCTTTAGACTCTAGGTACTCATGGGACACTTCATGCCGGGTTTGGTTTGATTTGGACAACTCCTTGACCCCATGAAAAAGACCTATTTTTAAAATTCGTTATTCGCGAAATTCGCAAATTTCCGTATGAAAACCCAACTTTTTTCCTAGGCAAGCTATACCAAAAAATCTTTTCGCTTTAGACTCTAGGTACTCACGTTATTCGCGAAATTCGCAAATTTCCGTATGAAAACCCAAGTTTTTTCCTAGGCAAGCTATACCAAAAAATTTTTTCACTTTAGACTCTAGGTACTCATAGAACACTTCATGCCGGGTTTGGTTTGATTTGGACAACTCCTTGACCCCATGAAAAAGACCTATTTTTAAAATTCGTTATTCGCGAAATTCGCAAATTTCCGTATGAAAACCCAACTTTTTTCCTAGGCAAGCTATACCAAAAAATTTTTTCACTTTAGACTCTAGGTACTCATAGAACACTTCATGCCGGGTTTGGTTTGATTTGGACAACTCCTTGACCCCATGAAAAAGACCTATTTTTAAAATTCGTTATTCGCGAAATTCGCAAATTACCGTATGAAAACCCAAGTTTTTTCCTAGGCAAGCTATACCAAAAAATCTTTTCGCTTTAGACTCTAGGTACTCATGGGACACTCCATGCCGAGTTTGGTTTGATTTGGACAACTCCTTGACCCCATGAAAAAGACCTATTTTTAATATTCGTTATTCGCGAAATTCGCAAATTTCCGTATGAAAACCCAACTTTTTTCCTAGGCAAGCTATACCAAAAAATCTTTTCGCTTTAGACTCTAGGTACTCATAGGAGACTCCAAGCCGAGTTTGGCTCACTTTGGACAATTCTAAGACCTAATCAAAAAGACCTATTTTTAAAAATTATTTAAAATTACTTATTAGAAATAATCGCAAATTTCCGTATGAAAACCCAACTTTTTTCCTAGGCAAGCTATACCAAAAAATTTTTTCGCTTTAGACTCTAGGTACTCATAGGACACTCCATGCCGAGTTTGGTTTGATTTGGACAACTCCTTGACCCCATGAAAAAGACCTATTTTTAAAATTCGTTATTCGCGAAACTCGCAAATTTCCGTATGAAAACCCAACTTTTTTTCTAGGCAAGCTATACCAAAAAATCTTTTGGCTTTAGACTCTAGGTACTCATAGGAGACTCCATTCCGAGTTTGGTTCACTTTGGACAACTCTAAGACCTAATCAAAAAGACCTATTTTTAAAAATTATTTAAAATTACTTATTAGAAATAATCGCAAATTTCCGTATGAAAACCCAACTTTTTTCCTAGGCAAGCTATACCAAAAAATCTTTTCTCTCTAGACTCTAGGTACTCATAGGACACTCCATGCCGAGTTTGGTTTGATTTGGACAACTCCTTGACCCCATGAAAAATACCTATTTTTAAAATTCGTTACTCGCGAAATTCGCAAATTTCCGTATGAAAGACTAACTTTTTTCCTAGACAAGCTATAGCAAAAACACTTTTCGCTTTAGACTCTAGGTACTCATAGGAGACTCCATGCCGAGTTTGGTTTACTTTGGAAAACTCTAAGACCTAATCAATAAGATCTTTTTTTAAAAATTACTTATTAGAAATAATCGCAAATTTCCGTATGAAAACCCAACTTTTTTTCTAGGTAAGCTATACCAAAAAATCTTTCGCTTTAGACTTTAGGTACTCATGGGACACTCCATGCCGAGTTTGGTCCAATTTGAAGAAGTTTTTGACCATACGGAAAAGACCTATTTTTAAAAATGCTTATTCCGAATAATCGCAACTTTTCGTTCGAAAATGTAACTTTTTCCAGGGGCAAGCAAAAAAATTTTTTTGTATTAGACTCCAGCTGCTTGTCCCTGGAAAAAGTTACATTTTCGAACGAAAAACTGCGATTATTTCGAAAAAGTATTTCTAAAAATAGGTCTTTTTCGTATGGTTAAAAACTTCTTCAAATTGGACAAAAGTCGGCATGGAGTGTCCCATGAGCACCTAGAGTCTGAAGCAAAAAATTTGTTGCTATAACTTGTCTAGGAAAAAAGTTAGCCTTTTATACGGAAATTTCCAATTATTTCGAATAACTTGCAATGATTGAATTTTAAAAATAGGTCTTTTTCATTGTGTCAAAGAGTTGTTCAAATCGGATCAAACTTGGCACAAAGTATTTCCATGGTAACTAGGTACCATGAAAACACTCTGTGCCAAGTTTGATCCGATTTGAACAAAGTTTTGGCCCAATGAAACAAAACTTTTTTAAAATTCGCTAATGGCGAAATTAGCAAGTTTCCGTATGAAAAGCTAACTTTTTTTCCGAGGCAAGCTATAGCAAAAATTTTTTTTGTGTTACATTTTAACTGCACTCCTACCGAGTGGTACTACTACCGAGTTCAATTTGATTTGAACAATTCTTTGACCCGATTCTAGAGTTAATAACTAGAGTTAATATTCGTTCAGCCTAAAATTCTAGAGTTAATAACTAGAGTTAATATTCGTTCAGCCTATATTTCGCATCAGCCTGAAAGTTTTATTGGATAATACTGACACTCATATTAACCACACTCACTAAATGCATGAAAAACAAGAAAGAAGACAAACTTTCAATTGGTTTCTTTATCATAAACATAAAACATCGAAGTTTTTAATTGCGCATTAATTGAGAGAAATTAGTTCCTTTATCACAAACATAAAACAGAGTAAAAACTTAGCACATTTTAAAAAAAATTGTTCGAAATAAGCACAGCCTAAGAAAGTTTGTTATCATGAGCAAACAATTAAAATTTAGCACTGTAGATCTGATCGAAATAGTAGTCAGTGTTCGCTATCAGAGGAGCCGTAGTAGTCTCCAAGAACCGCAATCAGAGGATACAAAGCTTGCTCCTGCTCGTCGCTCATTTCAACTTCAGTAACCCATGCCAAAAAGGACTCAAATTCTGGGGTATTTGGGGTCAAAGATAATGTATGCTCAACTCCGTCATTCAAAAGGATCATTTGAACCATTTGTATTGGCTGCCACGTTGTCAAAACTGCGGTCTCGAAAATTACCACAAATCTGAGTACTACAAAAGATCCCATCACTAATGTCCCCGGTACGCTGATCAGTAGCTGGGAACTCATTTCGAGAAACTAAAAATCTTCGTGACCATTAGAAAAAAATGGTCACGACACAATTCAAAAATCTAAAAGAACCAGCTTGAACAATTTACTAGAGAAAACTTATGAGCAATGTCATAACATTAGCCGGAAGGCAACACACCCTCCAGTCTATGTCAAGGTATAAACGAAAAAAGCTTGAAGCAAAATAGAAAATTATGGAATGAAAGTGATACTTTTGCGGCAGAAGGCAATACACCCTCCGAACCTCCTCGAAAAATTAGTAAAACACAAGCTTGTCCTCGATTTATAATATGTATAATTTGTTAGCCAGTTGGAAAAGCAAAAAAGCAAGTTCAATTCGGCATCAAAAAAGCAGGGGTATCAAATCTTTAATACAATTAAGTAGAAAACAAACTACATTTGAACAATTCAAAAATCTAAAAGAACTAGCTTGAACAATTTACTAGAGAAAACCAGAAACTATCGTGCTATTTTAAAGCTTAAGATCCTGCCCGGCTCAAAAAAGTCCATTCATCTCTATATCATCGCTTTGGTTAGACGACACCGAAACAGTTGTTGTGAAACTTTCATCTTGTGTCAAATCGATTATCTCAACAGGTCGAAGACGTTCCAGGTCTTCTACTCTTTTCGTAAGGAGAGCAACTTTTTCCTCCAAAGCAAAGATCTCACTCCTGAGCAAGTCAACTTCACTTGATTCGACATTACCAGCTATGTCAGCAGGTTGTATTCGATAAATCAAACGGTTGTTCTCAAAACTCAAAATTGTTTGCCTCATTACGTCTGGAAGGATGCAAATTTTTAGAACAAGCAAAAGAAAAATAATGTAGAGAGATTGGAATTTGCCTGCGTTCTGCAAGATGACTTTGTTTTCAACTAAGTTTCGCAAAAAGATTGTTTAAAATTTATGTCAATAAAATAAAACAAGCAATACGTTAAAAAGTCATGCAGCAAAATTACTATTCAAAATATCGATTGTTTTGCAAATTGATTGTTTTCAATATATCGAGTTTTGCAAATTGATTGTTTTCAATATATACAATGACAATAACAGATCATACGTTAATGAATCAACAGCGTAGCTATAATCAAAATTGAAACTGAAAACTAAAAATTAATCATGCTCAAAGTTACTGAGTAGTGGAACAAGATACAAATTGTCCTCAATTTTTACAGGAAAAAACTTTATTTATAATGCATCTACTGCAACATGAATTGTGCTATTCTTGTCTTCAATGACGTATGCAAAATTAGAAACCGGACCTTCTGATTGTTGAACAAGTTTAAATGTTGAAACAATTTTTTCTTCACGAAGCACACAAAATTTACCATCCAGCTCATAGAAGAAAAGAATTTTCCCAATAGCCATTGTTGACGCGTCTACACATGCAAAAATATCTGCACCTGATTCCCGCCCGTACGCTAAAGAGCCAAAATAAAAATTCTTCCTGAATCGACAGAACACTCGAGCTGACGGATTGTTGAACCTGAGTTCTCTTAATTCTTCTGATTCTACGAGGCCAAATTCTTCGTTCACATCCGACGGATTGTCAGAAAATCTTAGAAATTGCGCCAAATCATCTTCACTATAATCTATCTCAGAAACCACTTTGCCTCTGATGAATCTCTCTACCATTAGTTTACAGTGGTTTGTTGTTCCAGTTAACGGAGCAATCAGAAGGTGAAGAGCCGATTCAAACATTGATGCTGAAGTAACGAAGAGAGGACCAATCTCAGCAGCTTGCCAAGCAAGATGTCTCAATAGATGGAAATTGATCGACTCGAACTTCTTGGGATTTTTTTCAGCCATGCTGACGCAAAACTCGTCTAACAAAAGTCTGCAAAATTTAGAGTTTCGATTGTCATCATATAAACTGCGCAAAGAAAAAACTAGTTTAAAAAGATCCGTTTTATCGGACCTCCGGTCTTCTCCAAACAAAAAAACGGGTAAGACGATGGGCGCCAGATATAGCAAATGAACTTTTAGCTCGCTGGCTTTCATATTTGCGAGATGATCGAAAGATCGCACTGATCGTTTTATTTCTCTTGGAGTTTGAATACCCGAAAGTATTTTATTCAATTTTCTTTTACTGTCTGCTTTCATGCGGTCGTAAAAATACGTTAGTAGGTCCCTCGATACGCCAAGAAAAAGTTGATGCATTGTATCAACCGGCGAAGAGAGCGGCTGATTAGCGATAACAGAAAAAATTTTGCTCCTGCCCTTTACTCCTTGAGTGAATTTTTCAAAATCACTCTTTTTACCGTTGAGGGTTTTGAGTTTTTGTTGAGATCCCTCATCCCGGTTCTTCAAGTTCTCCAGATAACTTTCAGGAGACCGCATGTTTTTATGAACATCAAAGTCATGTGGATAGTGATGCGCTCCATCTATGTGGAAGCCACGCTGAGTGCAGAGAGAGCAACCATAATATCCGTTGCATTGTTTGATATTCAATACTTTTGCTTTGCCAATTAAATCTGCTACAAAAAAGATTGGCTCGAACTTAACCTTAACTCGATCACCATCCAGTGTTACCTCCTCATGTGTAGATATCTGTCGCTCGAAATGATCAAAAATGTCGTCAAAATTCGGTGTCCCGTTTCCAACAAAAAGAGATCCTAAAATTATGTTTTGAAACATCTGTCGTTTTTTCGGAGGTAGATTGGCAATCGCTATCAGGAGCGGCCAGGCTGTTTTAGGAGGAGATTTTGAGACCAGGGCTCCGTCCAAGTTCAAAATTAACCTAATTGTCACTTGCCGTTCAATAACTTCCAGTTTAGGCATAATTATATCGTTTGTTGTTTTTCTCAACTCTGCGTATCTCAACATGCCGTTGATCGAATTTTGAACAATTTTCAGGAGAAGCGGACTGAAATTGAGATAAATTTGTTCACCGTTCGACAAAAGTTCTTTTCTACATTGATATTGAGCGGCAAATTCACCCAACTTCTTTTTTATTGTCCATGGTGCTAAACTTTAACCATTGAAAATAATTTGATCGCGTTTTAGAAGTTCGTACATCATTTGGTCAGAACAATTATGCTTTATTACTAACGACATGATGGACAAAGCTAGATTTGACACAGAGACTGGTCCGCAGTCACTCACAAAATCACATAGAGAAGATCGATTGAATGAGGCAAGTTCCCTTACAGCTTCGGTGTCAGACTGTGAACTTTCATCGCTTTCATACTCGGGGAAAAATTGAAATTGAGCGTTGTTCAATGACTCGTCAGTTGTTCCATTACTGCTGCCCATTTCGTCGTCAATAGAATCTGATGTGATGATTTGAGGAACCGCAGTATTGTTTGGGGAAGTTTCTATAGGAAAAGAGGGCGCTTCATTTAATGAGGACAGGCTAAAATTCGATGAGTCTTCGTAATAAGCAAAGAAAGAATCAAACTCTGTTGCATGTTGTGCATATCGAATTTCTGCTTTTGGTAGACGTTTTCGTTTTACAGCTCTCACTACAGTTTGTGAAGTTGATTGCACTAAATTTGCACTCCTTCCATGCTCTTCTGTATGACTGCAAAGACAATCGACATTTTCTTCTCCAAAAATGTCTTCGTTGTAGAAGGTTGTCAGCTCTTCATTGTGTTCTATTTGCTTCAGCGCTCGCAACCTAACACATTGTCGTCCACGATAACTACCTTTCATGTAGTAGTCGCAATTAGCTTTACAGGAATGATTAGCCCACCTAGCCACTCCAACTAGGAGTTTTCCTCCTTCCATAACTGACCAGTCTTTATACGAGTTTTCTTTTGGCAGGTTAGCTAACAATCCAACGGCCACCTCAATTTCACCAGGCTTGATGGCGCTCATCGACCGATTCACCAAGCAAAATCCTCCGTATTTGTCTGGTTCAATACTCAGTCCAAAATCCATAGCAGCTTTGTATGATTCGCTCATATCCATAAACAGTTTTTTCAGCTTTCGGTCATTGCGCAGTTTTAATTCAAAATCATCCTTACTCCATAGCACAGTCAAAAGTTTTGGTGAATTCGGGAAATCTTTCAACAATTTTTCAGACAGTTGTCCTTCGATTTGCGCTAGGTTTTCGCACTCACTCATTGCTAACTGGAACCTAAACTTTTGGTGAAGCGCAAAACCAGTAAAAAAACTCTCATTGGTACAAGAGGGGAACAGATATTCGTAGCACTGCACAAATTTTACCAAAGCACCTAGCTTTTAACTCTTCACCAAGGAAAATTCAATTACGTTCTCTAGAAGGCAACATCCTCAGAGCAACTCAAATTTTTTTCAAAATAACACTGTCTCTTTGCACAAACCTGCGATATTTCTCCTTAGTACCAGAAGGCAACACGCCCTCGTAGCAAAGGATAAAATCACAATAAATCACGCGCCTTTAAATCTTCACTTAATAGTTTCTCGTTTATTTCTGCGAGGCAACACGCCCTCGCAGCCTTCTCACTATTCTAAACAAGACTTATGCTCCCTTTAAGCGGTCACATTTAAATTCTCTCTTTAGTACCAGAGAGCAACACACCCTCATGGCACTCAAACACAACAAACTCTGACTGTTAGCGCAAAACCAGTAAAAAATCGCATTGGTGCAAGAGGCAAACAGATACTGGTAGCACTGCACAAATTTTACAAAGCACCTTGCTATTATTTCTTTAGCTAGAAGTTTTCATTTACTTTCTCTAGAAGGCAACATCATCATAGCATCCCGAATTTTTCAATATTACACACTGTCTCTGCACAAACCTGCGACATTTCTCCTTAGTACCAGAAGGCAACACGCCCTCGTAGCAAAGGATAAAATCACAATCAATCACGCGCTTTTAAATCTTCACCTAATAATTTCTCGTTTATTTCTGCGAGGCAACACGCCCTCACAGCCTTCTCACTATTCTAAACAAGACTTATGCTCCCTTTAAGTGGTCACATTTAAATTCTCTCTTTAATATCAGAGAGCAACACACCCTCATGGCACTCAAACACAACAAACTCTGACTGTTAGCGCAAAACCAGTAAAAAATCGCATTGGTGCAAGAGGCAAACAGATACTGGTAGCACTGCACAAATTTTACAAAAGCACCTTGCTATTATTTCTTCAGCTAGAAGATTTCATTTACTTTCTCTAGAAGGCAACATCATCATAGCATCCCGAATTTTTCAATATTACACACTGTCTCTGCACAAACCTGCGACATTTCTCCTTAGTACCAGAAGGCAACACGCCCTCGTAGCACAGGAAAAAAATCACACTAAATCACCCGCCTTTAAATCTTCACCTAATAGTTTCTCGTTTATTTCTGCTCGAGGCAACACGCCCTCATAGCCTTCTCACTATTTTAAACAAAACCTGTGCTGCTTGTAAGCGGTCACCTTTAAATTATCTCATTAGTACCAGAGAGCAACACACCCTCGGAGCACTGCGCAAACTCCACGTAAAAAATATTGCTATTAAATCTTCACCTAGACCTTTTTCATTGATTTGTTCTTGATGGCAACACAACCGAATATCAATTTCACATTTCTTAGCAACATAGCTGTCAGAGCAAAGCAGTAACATATCTCATTGGTATCAGGGAGAATTACACCCTCATAGCAGCGCACTAATTTAACAAAAAATCACAATGCAATAGGAAAAAGTTGTTTCAAAACTTTATTTTTGAGCGTTATCAAACATTGTGTTCAGTTCGATTCAATAGTATCGATTAAATTTAGCGGCACAAGAGATGCAGTGGCAATTTAAGATGAACTGATTTTTCAAACTATTGTTTAACAAGCAGTTAACAATCGTTACTAAACCAAAACGGGTTGTAATCAAAACTAACATAGCTTTAATAAGAAGGGGGGGTGAAAGAATTCACTATAAAATTCTAAAACTATTTAGAATCATTGCTGCTTGACATGAGCACCTGTTTGTTTTTTTCTGTTTGCTAACTCAGTAGTATGGCACATTTTCAATTGATAGGTTCTCCTCTGTTGTCTATTTCATTTTCTGTGCTGTTTCTCTCTTCATGAACAAGTTGTGATCGATAGTTTTTCACTTCTCTTCCCGCTTGATTGGCTGCATCCTTTGCCAGTTTGAATGCCAATCGGGGAGTAAGCGGATACTTACCGTTGATAACTTCTAAAGCATTTTAAAGAATGTCGACAACTCTATACCTTTATCAGCACAGCGCCTATTTAAACAATTACTATATTTGCTCTAATCTAAGAATTTGAAGAACCTTACAAAAGATAAACATGACAAAGTTGGTTAGTTTATGAAACGTTTAATACCCTAAGCAAAACAATAAACATTTATCTTTTCCTCCAGTAGTGGCAGGAGATTTTTAGAGCATATGTTGATTGTCACTCATCTTTCTTTCCATTATCTAATTTATTAAGACTTTATATATTTAAAAAAACAAACGTTATATTTAAAATTCAAAACCCGTTAACAAAACCCTAATGTTGATCATAATTGTTGCTCTTAAAAATCTAACCAAAAAACCGCTTAACATCAGAGCCCTTTGCCTCTTTTCTAGTTGAATGCTCAGCGCCAATCATCGTTTCAACGAGTCCATTTTGTCCAAAAATTTCCTTGCGAAGGGCTCGTCCTAGCCTGCTAGGAAATTCATTGGCTTCAATTTGCATCAAATCAACATCTCCTTTCATAACACGGACAACGGGGAACGTTTTAAGAAGATGCGGATTTTGATCGACACTCTCAAACCCAAACTTTTGGATTCTCACGCACTCCTCTAACTCCTCCAGCTAAACAAAACGCTTTTAAATGTTAGTATCATTTTGATATGAAATTCAGAGCGCTAGAAAACAACCAAGAAAATATTCTTTTTTACTGAATTTACAGAACGTCTTTAGTGTCATAAATACGTATTGTCTAAAAAAGACGTAGAGTCAAAAAAGAAGCAAAATTGTAGAATTTTGTAACCAAAATATTTTAATACAATTTTCAACAGAAACCTAGCTTCAGAAGTTGAAACATGAAAATTTTTGTGCAATTTTGCCGGCCATTTTTTCTTGTTCAATTTTTCAAGCAACGAAGCAGCGACTGCCTTAGATTTTTATTTTGTCTAGACATTAATTTCAAAAAACTGCAAACAGATACTACCGAATCATTGAACTCGTTCACCAGCTTCCTCTTGCGGCGATCTGATTGCCTCTTAATTTTCTCAAAACTGGATTCGGCCCGTGCCATCCTTGATTGATGTTCCGCAAAAAAAGTTGAAACTGCTCACATGACGAACTTTTATTTTTGGCGCTCTCTATTTCGGCAGTCTTCGTTGCCTTATAGTTAACTATCAGAGATGTTGACCCCGCAGCCTGGGACACATGCTGCGTAAGAGGGGAATGAAGAGGAGTTTCGCAATCTTCTGAATTGACCTCCTCATCTCTGTTGTCACGAAGAATTGTCTCCGGAACGAAGCTTGGAGGTTCTCCTTTTTTCAATTGAGCCAAAACAACAAGTTTATGACGTGATATTTCAGATTGTGAACCTTTTCCGAGATAGATGCATTCTGGTTGAGGCTCATTGTGAATCATTGGATATGTTTGACCTAGCTCCAGACTTAATTTATATTTCCAGGAAGTCCCCTGTGGCCAGCTCGATGAATTCAGGGCAGTTGAGAACGCATTTTTGCCATAATAAAACAAAAATCTGCTGTCTCGCATTTGACTTTGGGCTGTTTCCTGCAACTCAACTTCGCTGTCAGTGCTGAAATTTGTGGGCTTCACTATCTTCCTGCCCTTACTAGACGTTCGAGTTGCCATTTTTCAATCACTGAAGAGCAGAGTTTATTTTACAAAAACTGTTCATTTCACTCGCAACCGTTTTCAAGAACAACGCTCACGTTGTAGCAACAGCAGCGAGAAATAGATTGAAATCAACGCAAAGTGCTAGAAGGCAACACACCCAAATAGCACCATCAAAAAAATTCCGATCAAGCCTCGAGTTAATTATAACAAGAAATCGAAAATTTATATCAGTCGGAAGGCAACACGCCCTCCTAACCATTTCAGAATTTAGAAACTTAGCTTTACACTTACCCGAGCCAAAAAGATATTTATGAAGAAAAGCACTTATTATAAAATTTACGAATTCTTTCGGAAGGCAAATCACATATTTAGCATTGTTATCATTTCTTTAAATCATAACTTTAGAATTCAGTATTGCTTTCCCTATTATGTGCCTAACTCTTTTTTTATAAAAAAATTGCTGATGCTCAAACCTACGGCAACAAAGACAAGAAATTTAAATCTCTTCTTATTCTCTTAATAAATCTGCAAAGAAAAATTGGACACTCGAAAAAAATTTAATTCTCTACAAACAACACATCTTATAGAATAAAGTCAGAAGAACTAACAAAATCGAGCGAGAAATTATCAAGCAAAACAAGACTCAAAAAAGCCTTGGGCGAATCTTTTTTTGCAAAACTAATTATATGTGACAGGAAAATTTATGTAAACTTTTAAGAATGCAAACTTTAAGACAAAGAATTCGACAATTGAACAAATAGCAGAACAAACTATTCTGATTGAATTGACTCATGCTTTTTCTTAAGTTGAGCATTTCTGATTTCCTTCGCTCCAGCACTGTATTTCCCTGTTCCTGCCAATCGGTCTTTGACGTTTAGTCCCGCCTTATTTGCAGCTGCTCTAGCCTTTTTCGCAGCCAGGGGGTGCTTTCTTCTGGGAAATTTTCTTTGAACTGATCCTAAAGCAAACAGGGACATAAATACGGTTGAGCACCAAAAAAAAGAATCTTTACTTTTTTGCGAAAACTTCATCTCAAAAAAGCCCTCGAAATTTTTTCTTATAAACAAGAATTTCGATTAAACCTTTTACTTTTATTTGGCATATGGCTCAAATTAAAGTGACTAAAAATTACTAAAGAACTTCAGATTGAGTTCAGAGTCTGCTGCGGCTCGTCCCGATGCCATTGTGCGTTGAGGAGTAATCATGTCAGTTGACAACCCATTTTCTCCAAAAATCCACCTTCTCAAATGCAAACTATAGTGGGCAGGATTATGTCCTTTATATATATGATCTAAATTCCTGTTATCAAGACCATATTGCACTTCTGGTGTCTCTTCAATCTCCTGGAAATTTTCGACATTGTCCTCAAGAATTGTATCCTCGGACAGGGCGAGTCTTTCTGGTTCCAAATCCTTAATTGTCTTGCTCACCTATTAATTAAAAAAGTCTTGAGAAATGACGAAAAAGTGTTGGTAAGGGCATTGAAAAACTCAACACAAAAGAACCTTTAGTACTGATCCAAATCAGTGACAAAAATGTTAGCGTTTTGCTGGAAAAAACATCCCTCAAAAAATAAACACGAGAAATTTGCAAAATTTTCAAGTAAAAAACTCCGGCGTAGTTGTGGAGTTATAAAATGTTGCTAGCAATATCCTGAACAAGGGTTAAACTTACAATACTGGAGATCTTTTGCTTCATTTCCATAATTTTTGATGCATACTCGTTGCCCATGTCCTCTAGAATCAATCCCATTTGACGCACTTTTTCCTCATTCTGAAGAAGAGCCTCTGAAAGCTTTTGGTGGTCTTCACAACACTAAATCAAACCACATTTTTATTGCCAT